>NC_039366.1:35433850-35733850 GCF_003573695.1 Papaver somniferum
ATGTCAAGCAAATTCATCAGAACATAGACTTACCAACATCATTTCAATAGCCTTTGGTGTCCCTACCAGCCTTGGAAGTCGTTGAGTTCCTAACAAATATCAATTAGTTTCTTTGGTGAGTACAGAGAGATGACACGAAATGGCCTGACTTAATTCAAAACAGCTGGCTTTATATTCAAAATCTGAAATAGATCAATTACCTCCAAATCCAGGGATAACACCAAGTGTAAGCTCTGGCAAGCCAAGCTGAACTTTGGGTGTTGCAATACGCGCATGGCATCCCTATTACAATCAAACAGGACAGAGTTAACAATTGAATCTAGCACTATATTTGTTGAAAATTAGAACTTAAGAGGGAGAATTCATACAGCCATGCTTAGTAGAAATCACTCATCATTGTCAATTCTAAATCACCTCCAAGTGTAAGCCTTTATATAGCATCCATTGATGGCTTTTTGGCATCTGGTCCAGCAAAAAATACAATTTAATAGCACAAAGGTTTCTTATGAAGATCAACAGGGGGTCCTGTTTTTGGTCAAATAAATAATTATGAATTAGATTTAATCTTCGATTGTGTTGCACACAAGTTCAACAGATACGTCAGGGAGCTTAGATAGATCCCCTGCCAGGCAAAACAAAAAACTGATAAGAAACTGACAATAGGGTTTCAGAGTAGAAATCTGATTATAATGTGATACCAAGTAGAGCAACTTATTCATGTGCATATACCAGTTTCATGAACAAGCCCAAAAACACTGATCTCGAAACCACCAGAAAATCGCCCGCCCTCACCTTTCAAGGAATAAGAAGGCAGTATATTAGAGATGAAAAATGTAAAGAAACTGATAATAGCAATATCCATTACCGCATAAAGAACACCCCAATCTAAAAGGAACAGTATGTCATTCAAGTAAAATGGAAATTAAAGGCAAAATAACAAAGTAAATCTCTCATAGATCAACAAATTATATGAAATTCTTCTGATGCTATCGAGATCAATTAGTGCTTCTATCATGTAGTCACACATTCCTGAGATGACATCTTAGAGAAAAACAATGTAATATCTTCGAGGGACAACATGACAAATTGAAACCACGAACAAAAAATAATATCTTCAATCAATCTTAAACACCAGCAATGTTTTGCATACCACCGCTGTAGAGTATAACTGCTACAGAAATAAGCTTATGACTCTCATGGTCAGTCTTGAATAGATCTGGTGATTATGGCACTGGTTGTGATTACAGTTATGCTAAATTAGGATGAGAAAATTCATTAATTTCAAAGTAGATATAAAAATTTATCTAGTTTTGAGGATTGCTATACCCTAACATCAATTTCAAAGTACAATCAAAATACCCAATATGCATAGTACAAACAAAACAACAAACCCCATTGTTAGCGACTTACTATTAAAAGCAAACCCTCATTCTGATCAGCAGGGGGATGAAATTGAGGAAGAACACCATCAGAACAGCACACTCGAGGCATTCTCCATATGCAACCCATTGCAACACTGCAGAACACCATTCTACTTTCTTCTCAGGACAAATCACCATCAATCTCATTCCCTTGCATACAATAACACAGAAACCCATGTAAGCAATCCATTTGCAGTACCCATCAACTCCATCACACCATTTTCCTGTAAACCTAATACATTCATCTAGTCTTCTTCTGTAGTTTTTCAGCCAACAAAACCACCAATACTATCAATAATTCACGTACTCTGTGACTCCATTCTTTCTCTGTTGCATCAACTCATTCATCTGCAATTTCTTGTTCAAACCTTCTCCAACACCAGCACCAAGAACCCGCAATCTCACTGCATCTAAATCACCAAAACACAATTCTTCTGGACAGCTCGTCACCAATATCTCAAAACCTAATTCAGACAAAACACAATAACCAAACCCTAGATGTCAATTGATCTGGCGCGCCATCGAAATAGAGATTGAAACCCTAATTTCTACTTTCTCTATCTCGCTTTGCACAGGACAAGCAGATATTAATAAAAGAGAAGGAGGAGATAAAACAGAAAAGAAGAGAAGAGAAAGAGGTTTGATCGAGAGATCGATGGAAGAAACTGAGAAGGTAAAGAGGATCTCTTTTTCGCCTCTCTGGTTTGAGATTTTCGACGGAAGAAAAAGGAAATGAAAGATGGGACTTAGCGTTAGAGCAACTGCAATGGACGAGTAAACCTATAATTATGATTCAGGGAGGAGACGCAACGGGACGGAGTAAAGACTAAAATCTGGACCAAAACCAAATTCCAGACCATATTTGATCTGGGACCAAGACCAAAACTATATATAGTGGAGCGGAGGTATAATCACCGTTTGGCATCGGGCGTATATATAATCTACGCCTGTTGTGAAACGTACGTAAAGTCACCGCCCCATAAAGAGGCGTTTATATAAGTTACGCCCGGTTCAGGCGTTGATAAAATGTTCGCCCGTTGGGACGTTGATAAAGTTTACGCCCCACGTCAGGCGTTAATAAAATGAACGCCCCATTCAGACGAAGATTATACAAACGCCCCAGCACGGCGTTGATATTCTTAACGCCCCACGCCAGGCGTTGATAAAGTGTACGTCCCATGCAGGCGTTGATATAGTTAACGCCTCACGCCAGGCGTTTATATAGTTAACGCCCCAGACAGGCGGTGATATAATTAACGCCCCATGCCAGGCGGTGATATAATTAACGCCCCATCCCGGCGTTGATATAGTTAACGCCCCACGCCAGGCGTTTATATAGTTAACGCCTCAAGCTTGAGTTTAAAAAAAAAAAAAATACTTAGACAAAATTGATTTTGAAATTTTTTTTATACCGTTGGTAATTCGACCGTTGAAGAAAATGGAACGTTGAAGAAAATGGAACGTTGGATAATTTGGAACGTTGGAAAGTTTGGAAGACGTTTTTTTCGCATATATACACCTATATATACACATGAGATCCTGTGACATTTTCCCACGACCAATACTTCAAACTATCCACACCAATAAGAAGAAATATTGTTTCTGCTTTCAAATCAGTTGGAAAATTTTCACGGATTCGCTTACAATGGCACCAAGAGTAGCACGAGGTCCAAATTTTACGACAATCGAAGATGTAACAATCATTTATCTATATCTCAAGATTCTAGTGTTGGAGCTGATCAATCAGAGGCGACGTTGTGGACTCGTATCAAGGATGATATTGAACTTCATTTACCTAATAATCCAGAGCGGTCTTGGAGTTCTTGGCAAAAACGATATCAGGGAATAAGTAAAGATGTGGCGTTTTTTTGGCAAAAGAGGCAGAAGTTGAAGGTGAATATCATACTGGATGGGGTCCTGAAAAGAAGGTAAGCATTCTTGATTTTTCCAACCATTGTTTTCTAATATTTAATAAGCGCCCATGTACTTAAGTGTTTTTAAAAACATTAACATCTTGAAGAAGTTAACAAGAGGTTCAAGGAATGCAACGATGGGAAAAAATTTAAGCACGAAGAGTGCTACCAAGTTGTGTTAGAAAATATAAAATATAATCGACGAACGACTTTTGTATTCGATACGACGCATGATTTGGACACTTATGAGAATAACGAGGAAGATGATGAAGGACCGCAAACAACAACTCAAGGAGAGACCGGTAACGACACAGATGGGGGAGACATAGAGAACACATATCTTCGTAAGATGGGGAAAAAAGCAGCAAAAAGATTGAAGAAAACAGGGAGAGAGAAATCCAGTCACCAAGAGGAATTGATGGGAATAATTATTAAAGAACAACAAAATTTCAATACTCATTACCAAGCACAATCAAGATTCAAGATGGAACAAAGAGCAGCAGAGTTTGCAGCAAAACAAGCTGAACATGCTGCAAAAATAGCCAAGCAAGCTGAAGACGAAGAATTTCGCATCATTATGATGGATCTTGAAAAAATGGAACCTGTACAACAAGAGTACTTCCGACTTCGCAGGGCGGACATAGTTCGGAATAAAAGAAACCAATCTTAACACAAAGGCGGAATAGTTCAAACCTTAATTATTTCTCCTATTTAGTGATTAGTAGTATTATTAGTATTATTATATTTAAATTTCTTAGTATCTGAACAATTAGCATTATTATTATGTAATTTTTGGATTTTAAATTTACTTCCGTTGATTTGAATTAAATTTCTACTTTTTTCAAAGAGATAATAGAAAGGAAATGACAAACGACAATTTTTAATTCCCATATTCTGCCCATATATATTCGATCAAGTCATCACGCAAGCGAATATGTGCATCTTTGTTACGCATTGCACATCGGCGTTGCTGAGCTCTAATTTGGGAAAACTCGTCACTATTGCCTCTTAATATATTAACCGGTGCTGCGTTGCTACGTTGTTCATAAACATGTGGCCAGTCACCGGGTAGACGCTCATCCTCGACTATCATATTATGTAAGATAATACAAGTTTTCATGATATAGGCAAGCACATCTGGATTCCACATTCTTGCAGGTTGTTTGATGATTCCAAATTGTTGTTGAAGTACACCAAATCCCCGTTCAACATCTTTTCTTGCACCCTCTTGCATCGATGAAAATATTTCCTTTTTCCTACCCACCGGATGTTTAATGGCCGTAATAATAGTAGGAATCTCTGGGTATATTCCATCACCTAGATAATACGGCATATCATATGAATGTCCGTTCACCTCATAGTTCACCGGCGGTGCTTTTCCTGTTACAATACTTCGAAAAACATATGAACGGTTCATAACATTAATATCGTTGTTAGAACCGGGCATACCAAAAAAAGCATGCCAAAACCATAGGTCATACGACACCACTGCCTCCAACACGATACTTTCGCTCCCTTTATACGCGGTGTAAGCCCCAGATTCTGCCGACGGACATTTATCCCATTTCCAATGCATGCAATCTAGACTACCCAGCATCCCAGGAAATCCCCGGTCTTTGTTTTGCTTGAGCAACAGTTCAATATCACCAGCCGTTGGTTCACGCAAATATTCTTTCCCATACAAATTCACAATCGTCTTACAGAACCTACGAGTAGCTTCCAACACAGTTGTTTCTCCTATGCGTAAGTACTCGTCTATTGCATCTGCCGCACATCCGTAAGCTAACATTCGTACTGCTGCTGTTACTTTTTGATGAGGGTTTAATCCTAAAACTCCACAAGCATCGGGATTTTGAACAAAATATCTGTTTGCATTGGTAACACCTTCCACTATCCGGTTAAACAATTGTCGACGCATTCTAAATCTTCTGCGAAAAACATTGGGTGGTTGGTTTGGGTACGGAGAGAAATAGTCGTTCCATAGAAGTTCAGCCCCTGACTCACGATCTCTTGGTATTCTGATACGAGTTTGAGGCCATTTTGAATTTGTAACAAGGACTCCCAAACTAACGGCCATGTTATTTTGCATAATTGATATTGCATCATCATCAGAGGAATAAAAACTACTATTAGAAGAAGAAGATGATGAAGAAACAGAAGAGCAATAATGAGCAGTTTTCTCATATTGTTCCATTGCTATATGAAGCAGAAGAGATGTATTGTTATTCATATATTGAGTGAAACCAGTCTTTAATTTATAACCCATTTTCAAGAGCATTAAAAAAACCAAAAAAATAGATATTTTTTTGGGTTCACGCAAATGTGTTTTTCAAAAAAAACAAAATATCTGTTTGTCAGTGACCTGATATGACAATACTATATATGATTAGACTATACTATATATGATATGACTATACTATATAAGATAAGAAAAGATAACTCCAAAGACAGTTCATCTAAATAGTCATAACAAATTAACCCTTCATATTATCATTATCCGAAGTGGACGATCTTGGTGCCAAAAAAGGCATGTGCGTTCTCGGATTGGTATTGATTGATGACATTGTTGAAGCTGATCCCTGATTCATACCACTCCAAACTTGTGATGGCAGGGTTTGGGAAAATGAACCGTATCCAAGCTGAGGTTGGACAGTGTGCGGCATACGGAAAAGAGATAGTTGTTGCTGCAAATCAACGTTCGCATTATTTAGCCTTTGTATTTCTGCTTCTTTCGACATGATAACGTCCATCCTCTCCTTCGTTTGTTTTAATGTAAATTCGCGAAATTGTTGATTAAAATCAGCATTTTCTTGAAATAATGTGTAAGCTTCATGCTGTGAAGAAAACATAAAATATATAAGTACAAATATACCAACAAAAATCGAACGTACAATAAAAAGTCGAAAGTACACTTACGTGGGATAATAGATGTGGAGGAGGGATATGTACATGTTCAACAGGTTGTTCAATTGGGACCGTATACAATTCACCGACATACCCATATGTTTGGGCTTCCCAAATAGGATGAGTCACGTAATCTTTGGAGTTGGTTACCATTGTCCAGTATTGTAAATATATATCATAATCTTTAACAACTTGCACTATCTCTGTTGCATCGACCAAACCTTCTTTTTTTAGGCGTTCGGCTTGAATATTGCCAATATCCCCTATAACTGTGTGTAGTCTTATAGGAACAGCGAAAGTACAATGGTTTTGCCGCCAACACCTTTCACCAAGATACATGTTGTGCTGTACAGTTAGAAAGGGAATAAGAATTTAGTAAGTATGTTATATAGGAAAAAAGTATGTTATATAGTAGGTATGTTATATAGAAAAAAAGTATGTTATATAATAAAATTTACAAATTAACTCACAATGCCCATGTAAGAAAATATATATCTCGAGTCTGATAGCCGCGTAGCCGTGCATCCCATATCAGATGCAAGAACTTCTCTGTATGATTCCCATGGTCGCCATGTCACTTGTTCAGCAGTCAGCTTACTTAGTAAATCCCTACAACGAAAAATATCATTTGTATTCTTCGGTACATTCCATTTAGAAGATACGGGCCATTTTTGTTCTGTACTCGCCTCTGGGATTTCTGGTCGACATATGCCCAGGTATTCATACCCCCAAAACTACTCAATTCCAAATAATTAGCCAATTTAATAACTTAGCAACAAAATAAACAATGAGAGGAAAAATAACTAGATTGAAAGAATACCTCTAATACTTGGAATGGACCACATAGTGCCTTCTGTCTCCTCCCAGATAAACGGAGTGCCGCATACAATTTCGAAACGCAGCACCACCCCAGTCAAACGTGGATACTACATCAAGATTTTCAAAAGCATCTAACCATCCAGCATCAATATAAGTCTTTGCATTAGAAAAGAAAAAATGTCCCAAAACATACATGAAAAAGGCAATTGCTACTCTATGAGCAAGGGTGCTATCATTTTCAGCCGCAACCAACTTGTCTTCGAAGAAATATGACCTTAAATATTTAATTGTAATTGAATTTGAAACCCACGACGGTGCTTTCGGAGAGAGCGTGACATCTTGGATATCCGGAAAGATATGCTCACGAACATGTTCAAATTGGTACTTCCCCGAATCATAAGGAACATCAGGCCCATCACCGATACTCAGTCCAGTCAACATGAGCCAATCTAGGGGGTGAATCCCATCTCACCAAATGGGAAGTGAAAAGTGTTTGTTGTATCCCAAAACCGCTCAGCAATATAATCAACCATTGAATGGTTGGTTTCGCTACATTGTATGTCCAGTAAATTTTGCCATCCCGCTTTTTCAATAATATATTTAGCTCTAGGACAGTGTTGTGAAATAGTTTGATAGTGATGAATTACCGATGCCAAAGATCCACGATGTTGATACTTCATTTTGTGCTCCCCTGTAAATGTGATGTCCGTAGTAGCGTGCGGTTTATCATCTTGCAGTATAGGAAACCTCCCTAACCGGGGAATATCAACCTCCTTAATTGTACCAGTAGCGATTAAGTTATAATCCTCTTCGGCTACAGATTTTTGTTTCTTGTTCGTCTTCATGCAACCATTGAACCGCGATGTGAATTTGTTCAACATCTATGCACACACAAGATAGATGCAATTAGACCAACCCGCGCCATTTCTTATTTTTATTAGTCCACCACCATTTATATTCCAAATACTATAAAAATCCTTAACACAAACTATATCAATTCCAAAATCTATAATTCTACGAATACAAATTAAATCGTCACCGATGCATTTTGAAAATCCTTTCAACATTCCACAACCCAATTTAATCACTTCAAGATTCCATAAAAATCACTAAAAAATCAATTCCATACATATAAATTAGCTCTTCTACATATGTAACACACAAAATGTACATAACTACAATTTTTGGCATAACCACGTGAATTGTAAAAACACATATTAATCTATATAACCCACAAATTAAGTGTTGTACATATTTGACAAAATTTCATAAAATCTTTTAGCCTAATTCACATGAACATCAAAAATAAACCAAAAAACAACTAAATTTAATCACCTCCAAATTCAATAAAAAACAATACAAATTCAATTATTTTTAACCATATTCACATATGTACAAATCATCTCTTCTACATATATAACACACATAATCTACATAACTACCAATTTTTACAGTAGCCAAATTGTTTAAATCTATTCCACCCACAAATTAGATCTTCTATAATTATTTTAAAACTTCTTTTAACCAAATTTACATAAGCATCAAAACTGGTTTTCTTCACATACATATTATTCTCTACAATCATAAAACACACATACCCAATTATATTTAATCAATTTCATATTCATATTTGTTCTTTAAAACCCATCTTAATATAAACTAATTTTAACAAATAAAACCCTAAATAAATTATACAACAATACGGATAAAAAAAAGGTGATTAAGAAAAAAGAAACATACCTCTTTTCTAACCGGGATTCATCAAGTATCTGGTTTTTTTTTCTATTCTCTTTTCCTGCTAGTTACTGTGATGTGTTGTGTTTGTGGGTGGTAGAAACAAACAGGAGGTAAACAGTAGGTAGAAAAGAAAAGAAAAGAAGAAAAGAAAAGAAAAGAAGAAGACGGAGAAGATTAGGGTAAACACCAAGTGAACACGTGTGTTATACGTGGTGGTTTCTCTTTGTCCACACGTGCTCGATACGTGTGTTAATTTGGGTCCAACACTATACGTACGCCTGACAAGGGGGCGTTGATTATATATTCACCAGACAACGGGCGTTGATTATAAGTTCGCCCGAATGAGGCGTTGATTATAGGTCCGCCTGAATGAGGCGTTGATTATACGTCCTCCAGTGTGAGGCGTTGATTATACGTACTCCTGAGTGAGGCGTTTGATTATATGTCCGCCTGAGTGAGGCGTTGATTATAAGTTCGCCCGTATGAGGCGTTGATTATATGTCCGTCTGAATGAGGCGTTGATATTCTTAACGCCTGAATGAGGTGTTGATTCACCCGTCCGCCACACCAGGCGTAGATTATATCTACGTCCCTTCTCCGAGCGTTAACTATATGAACGCCCCACAACGAGCGTATTCTTTAACAACGCCCCACAACGAGCGTAAACTATATCAACGCCTCTTCGGGACGAAGATTATATGAACGCTCCACACGCAAGCGTTCATTATACATCCGCTCGACTAAAAATACTCCACTGCCTTAACTTCACACTCCAGACTACTCTCAAATTTGATCGTTTGTTTTGGTCTTTGATCTTTGGTTATGATCGTACCATTGTGGACGCTCTTAGATAGAAATTTTATGATTGAGACGCATCTCGAGAATAAAATGAAGGGTAGAGATATTAGTTTAGGCATAAACGGTGCAGATGAAACCTTGGTGTGAATGGCACACGCACATTCTAAAGGTGTTACCACCCTGGTGTGACTGGCACGCGTAAAAAATATTTCGTAATGGCTGAACCCTGTTACGAATTCTTACAAAAATTAGTAACAGGTACAACTGTTACGAATCTTTATAACGGCCATTTGTAACGGGAAATTCGTAAAGTCCCTTAAGCCGTTACGAATTTCTGTTATGAATCCGGGAACTTGGTGTAATGTTTGTAAATACTAGAAGTCCATTAGGAATCTACGTTGTCCACAGAAAGTTAGGTCTTCTATATGGCTCGTAGCTCATAATAGGATACTTGTACATGAAACTTTTTATCGTGTTGGCATTGGTACATTCCCTGGATGCATATTGTGTCACAATCATTTTGAAACCGAGCTTCACCTTTTTTTTTCCAATGTCCTGTGGTTTAACCTATTTGGACTACTTTTGCGTGCAGGTGGAATTTCAGATTTCAGTTAATTACAACCTATTAGTCCCTCTTGGTTTATCCAATTATGTTCTACTAAATTGTCTTTCAATGGACTGCAGGGAGTAACTTTAATTCCATTTCTTCTGTGGCATATTTTTCTTGCTCGTAATAAGATTTTTTTTAATTGAACTCCTTTTAGGAGTCTTTTTTGTGATATGAAAGGCATATCGTGAAGAGTATCAATTTAGCATGCCATACCGCGAATATGCCGGTAATAAACAAGAAATGTTAATCTCATGAAAACCAACCAGCAACTCCTTATATTAAACTTAACTCTGATGGTGCTCCTTCTTCTCTTGTATGAGCTAGAGTTGGAAGAATTTTGCGGGACTCCGGAGGTCAGATCTTAGCTTGTTTTGCGAGCCACATATATCGTAATGGCAATATCGTTGCAGAAATTTGGGCAGTTAGGCAAGGTCTTCTTTTAGCTCTTCAACTCGGCTACTCTTCTGTGGAGGTTGAAAGTGACTCCGCTTATGCTATTCAACTCTGTGGTTAGTTATTTTCCAGCCCATGATATATATCTCAAACATTTGGTTGAGGATATCCATCTTTTGGTTAAGTTTTTTTGCCATGTTTTGTTTACACATAACTGTGCGGATGATTTTTTTAGCGAAGAAAGTAGCACAATGTAAAATGAATGATGTTTGGATTTTTACTTCTCCAGATTTCATCATTGCTGAACTTTTTGATGATACTAAGGGGAGGGCATAACCCATCTTTGTTAGGCCCTAATTTTCTGATAGTTATGCAGTTTACCAATATACATATATATATATATATATATATATATATATATATACGGATGAATAAAGATGTTAATTTCGTTATGTATACGAGTTCTGTTTCCACCAAAATGAAATCAAATTTTTTTGTTATAAAATTATAAAAACTTATAATATTGATCTGTTGATATTAACGTATGTAGAGGATTGTCCTATCCTTTTTTTTTAAATACGAAAGGAATTTCATTAAAGAAAGGGAATTACAGATGCTTATCCTCATTGAGGCATAAAGATAACCAATGAGGAAAATCCGCACTCCATTCTTCCTCACCAGCAAGATTTCTAGCATATTTTGCTATAAAATCTGCTACATGATTTGCATCTCTATGCACATAAGTGCAGAGCCAATCTTCAAATCCTAATATTAAATCCAAACAATCTAATACAATGTTTCTAGTTGTCCATTTTATTGAATTTAAACTACCATTAATAGCTCTTATAACATTTGAGTAATCTCCCTCCAAGTGTTAGATCTTCTGCTTGTTCTGGATCTAAGGCTTTTGAATGCCAGCATCTACTTCCATGACAGTCACCTGCAAAATCACGCATAATCAGTCCAATACCAATATCTTTAGTTAACTCTAGGAATGAAGCATCAAAGTTAACTTTCATAAAGTCATTTCCAGGCTTTTTCCATCTCTTTCCATTCTCAGATACTTCAATAACATGGATATTATGACACAAGTTTAATATGTATCAAGTAGAGATTTCAGACTGAATATTGTGAGAAACCTGAGCATAGGTTAGCTGGATGTTATCAAATACTTTTATACATCTAGATTTCCAGATATGCCACAGAACAAACCCATATGAATCCATCATGGAAGTACTTATGTGTTGAGCATTACTTACCTTGAACATATTAATAATCCATTCCTGCACATTTAAATTGGATATTTCATGCAGAAAATTAACATTCACAGCATTCCAAACACGTTTGGCAAAATCAGAGTCGATTAACAAGTGCTGCATTGATTCATCCATAGTATTACTTCATGCAGAAAATAAACATTTACAACATTCCAAACACTTTTAGCAAAATCAGAGTCGATTAACAAGTGCTGCATTGATTCATCCATAATATTACTTCATGCAAAAAATTAATTTTCACAGCATTCCAAACACTTTTAGCAAAATCAGAGTTGATTAACAAGTTTTGCATTGATTCATCCATATTATTACAGTGGGGATATTGAGTGCTAAAGTTATGACAGAATCTAGTTAACCCGTCATTTGTTGGTAAACAGTGCTAATACATTTCCATATGAACTATAGAATGGATTGTGGCAGTTTTGTTTTCCAAAACACCTTCGACTTCACAAGAGTATTAGGTATGAAACCATTCACAACATTAGTATCATTCAAAATAACTTTGTAAGCACTTTTTACACTAAATTCACTATTGGAATTAGGTTGTCATCTAATGTGATCTCTACCATGCATAGGAATTCTAATCTCAATTATCGTGTTAGCAGTGTCCTCATCAAATAAATTATGAAGAATATTCATTCTACAATATTTATTATCATGATCTATGAACCGGGAAACGTAATTCATGTTGGTTGAGGATAAGCTACTGTCGGCAGTACTTGCAATACTTAGAACCCACCTATTTTTCTAGATGTGAATGAGTTTCCCATCACCCACTTCCCAAACAACATGCCTTTTAATAATATCTAATCCCTCACATATACCCCTGCAGATCCAAGAACCATTAGGAGACATAAAATCAGTAAAAGGATCAAAGTTAAAGAAATACTTACCTCTCATGAGCTTTACCCAAAGATCATCAAGAGAGTTAATCATTCTCCAGGCCAATTCGTCTAAAAGATCTTTATTTAAAATAATGATTGTTTTATGTTCATACCACCATAGATTTTTGGTTGAGCCACACCTTCCCATTTTTTAAGAGTAATACCTCTTTGACATTTCTTTTTGTTCCAACAAAATTTTCTATGAATTCCATCCATCTGATCAGTGAGTTGTTTAGGCGTAGGGAAGACAACTATATGATGTGTAGCTAAGGATCCAAGCGCATACTGCACTAAAATAGTTGGATCATGCTATTTAACAAATTTAACAAAATCAGAGTCGATTAACAAGTGTTGCATTGATTCATCCATAGTATTACTTCATGTAGAAAATTAACATTCACATCATTCCAAACACTTTTAGCAAAATCAGAGTCGATTAACAAGTGCTGCATTGATTCATCCATATTATTAGAGTTGGGACATTGAGTGCTAAAGTTATGACAGAATCTAGTTAACCCGTCATTTGTTGGTAAACAGTTGCTAATACATTTCCATAGGAACTGTAGAATAGATTGTGGCAGTTTTGTTTTCCAAAACACCTTCCACTTAACAAGAGTAGTAGGTATTAGACCATTCACAACATTAGTATCATTCAAAATAACTTTTTAAGCACTTTTTACACTAAACTCACTATTGGAATTAGGTTGCCATCTAATGTGATCTCTACCATGCATAGGAATCCTAATCTCAGTTATCTTGTTAGCGGTGTCCTCATCAAATAAATTATGAAGAATATTCATTCTTCAATGTTTATTATCATGATTTATTAACTGGGAAACGTAATTCATGCTGGTTGAGGATAAGCTACTGTCAACAGTACTAGCAACACTTGGAACCCATCTATTTTTCCAGATGTGAATGAGTTTCCCGTTACCCACTTCCCAAACAACATGCCTTTTAATAATATCTAATCCCTCACATATACCCCTGCAGATCCAAGAACCATTAAGAGACATAGAATCAGTAAACTGATCAAGGTTAAAGAAATACTTACCTCTCATGAGCTTTACCTAAAGATCATCAGGAGAATTAATCATTCTCCAGGCCAATTCGTCTAAAAGATCTTTATTTAAAACAGTGATTGTTTTATGTTCATACCACCATAGATTTTTGGTTGAGCCACACCTTCCCATTTTTTAAGTGTAATACCTCTTTGACCTTTCTTTTTATTCCAACAAATTTTTCTATGAATTTCATCCATCTGATCAGTGAGTTGTTCAGGCATATGGAAGACAACCATATGATGTGTATCTAACGATCCAAGCACAGACTGCACTAAAATAGTTCTATCAGTCTATTTAACAAAATTTATATTTCCAAGTTGCTAATGTATCATCATAAGTGTCTAGCAGAGGAGAAAAGAATTTAACTTTACTTCTCTGAAGTAAGAGTGGTACTCCTAGACATTTATCATTTAAAGCAAGCTTCTTAATGTTTAAAATACTAGAAATATCATTCTTTACCTGATCAGGGACACCAGTGCTAAAAGTCAGACTAGATTTCTGAAAGTTTATAGACTGTCCAGAGTACTTACTGAATTGTTCTATAATGTTATCCATTTGCCTTGCTACAACAACATTTGCTTTAGAAAAAATTAAATCATCTGCAAAAAAATAGGTGAGAAACACTTGCACAACTCTGATTTATTTTTATACCATGAATGAAATTATCATTTTATGCTTGAAGCATAGCTCTGGAGAAAGAGTCCATACACAGAATAAAGAGGTAAGGGGATAATTGATCTCCTTGCACCAATCCTCTTTCTGGCTTAAAAGTAACACCTGGTGCACCATTAAGTAAAATGGAGGTAGAGACTGTACTAATACACTCCAAGATCATGTTACAAAAGGTTTCACAAAATCCCATGGCCTTAAGGGTGCTGATTAGAATTGGCCATTCATTCCTATCAAAGGACTTAGACATATCTAGTTTCATAGCCATCCATCCTTTTCTTACTTTACTTTTTTCATAGAGTCAACTAATTCATGTGCTATCACAATGTTATCAGTTATATATCTTCCTGCAATGAAGGCAGTTTGAAAAGGAGTAATGATTTTTCCTAGGATGATTTTGATTCTAGCAGCTAACAGTTTAGAAATCACTTTGTAAGAGGTGTTACATAAACTAATGGGTCTGAAGTCAACAACATGCTTAGGGCAGTTGGTCTTAGGAATTAAGGTTATGAAGTTGTGATTCATCTGTTTGAGAATATGACCAGAGTGGAAAAAAGCTTGCACTACTTTCACATTGTCATTACCTACAGTATCCAACATAAGTTGGTAAAGATAACATTCTTAATTTCATCACTAGTTGGAATTGCAGTCAACATATCATTATCAACATCAGAAATACATGGAGAAATAAAAGAATGATAATTACTAGCAGGAGGAGGATTAGAAGATCTACTCATGTTGAAAAAATGAGATTTCAAATAACTAGCAATATCCTTCCTCTCAGCTAACCAAATACCTGAACTATTTTGTAAGGTATCAATCTGAGTTCTTCTCCTTCTAAAATTCATTTTATGATGTAAATAGGTTGTGTTCCTTTCACCTAGCAGTATATCATCCTCTTTACCTATTTTGCCATAAAAATCATCCTCAACATTATACCAGTGAATTAATCTATCTTGCAACTGAAGCAGCTGAGGTCATTAGTATTTTGAGAGTTTAGATTCTCAATTTGGGCTTTAGTTTGAGAAATTTGGCATTAAAATTACCAATATGTTCAAGATTCCACTTTCTTAAAATCTTTTTTGTATGGAAAAGAGTTTTAGAAAACTTAAAGCAGCAGAACCATATCAGTCACAGGCCAACTTTCTGAAATCATTTCCTTACATCTAGAATCTCTAACCCACATCTTATTTAATCTGAAGGGTTTGTAGGTATTCACAGAATCCCTATATGTTACAAGCATTATGGGGCAATGATCACTAGCCAAAGGAATCATATGGTAAGTAATGGCCTTAGGGAAATAATGTAGCCAACTAGTATCAGCAACTGCTTTATCTAATATTTTAAGAATTAATTCATGTTTTTGCCTTTTGTTTGTCCAAATAAAGGGATTTCCTATGTAAGGCAGGGAGTGAAGGTCATTACAATCCAGTAAGTCATTAGATCTATCAAGATTATTTTGAGTCAGGGGAATACCACCTTCCTTTTCCTCATGTTTCAGAATAAAGTTTAGATCCCCTATTATTATCCAAGGTATATTAGCTTGTATGGCTAAGATTTGCATATGGATCCGTTGTTGTTTCCTAGATTCATCATTTAACCATAGAGAAAAGTTACCAGATAGTACCCACTTTTAGCATCAATCTGAATTTTACATTGAAACATATTGTAAGTACTGTCTAACACATGCATATCAATACCATCTTTCCATAGCAGACACAAACCACCAGAGAGACCAACATGATCAAGGTAGTAAACATTTGGGAAATTATATTGGGAAATGTATAAAGTCATTTTTTTCTAACATTTCTGGTTTCTATTAAAAAGATTATGTCTGGATCATTGGATCTTATCAAGTCTTTTAGGTGATATCTTGTAATTTTGTTTCCAAAACCACGAACATTCCAAGAGCGGATTTTCATAGCTAAGACTTTTTTTCAAAACAGAAGCACAAATTAAAAAATTCAGTAATTTTTTTTTAAAGTTAACAATTTGAGAATTACCTGGTTCTCTCAATTTTTTTTCCAGTGTGTTGAGAATCATCAAAAACTTGTTTCTTTTCCTGAGTGGTCATCTTCGTTGTTGTGGAGTCTTTTTGTTGAGTCCGACCATGAATGGAGGATGCATGAATGGTTCTGTGTCTTTTTCCTAATCTCGCCTCCCTTATTTCTTCATTTTGCCAATCCACATTCACTTTTATCTTCTTACAATTTTCATAATCCTTAATCATTCATCCATCTTTCGGAGGAATGAATGGAGTATGCTTGATAACTTTTTTATTAGTAGAGCTTGAACTTGGTATGATTTTTGACCTTCATATTAGTTTTTGAGTTGCATGTCTTCAACTTGCCAAACTTCAGAGGTTCACTGTGAATTTCCACCAATTTAGCAGCAGTGTCCTTGCAACCATTTTTAAAATGCTTTAATACAAAGTACTCCTTACATATTTGTGGGGGTTCTTCTCATAGTAAAACCTAATCTATCTTGTAGATCCAGCTGCTGTGAATGCTGGAGAACCTCTTCTCAGTGAAGTAGTGAGATTGATTCTTACACAAACTTTGAAAATAACTCCCATATCAGACACAGCGTTTTGATTCATATGCTCAGGCAATAAGTGTTTTAACTGGATCCAGAATTCTTGTGTTTCCCAATACAATTCATTATATTTCAATACTGCATAGTAAACATGAAGAACCACCAAGTGATCATCAATACTCTAGGGTCTCGTAATAAAAACCTTATTGAGATGATCTTCATATTTGAAACTGAAAACCATGGTGTTTTGTTCTATTTCAAACACTCTAAAATCTTCCTCTGGAAGGAAATCCCAGATAAATTTTGACTCTTTTTCAACTTTCTTGTCAGAGATCTTCCCTTCAGCAACAAGCTTACCTATCAGAGAGAACTCCATATCATCTTCTTCTTCTTCTTCTAGTTGAAAAAGTTCATTATTGTGCACAGCCAGCTCTGAAGAACTAGTATTCTTAGGGCTGCACAAGACTCGCCCATCATACCCAAACCCGCCTGTACCCGCAAAACCCGTGGGTTTTTAATCCGAACCCTCCCGTTGTGGGTGCGGGGTTGGTTATGAAAATTAAAACCCGGTGTCTATGGGTGCGAGGTTGGTTTTAGCTAATACCCGCCCAAACCCGTCCGAAAAACCCGCTAAATATACACCATTGATAAAACTAATTCTAGTCGTAGTGGTACTAATAGATTGTAGATAAGATAGATAACCCTCTTTCCCTAGTGGTATTAGTAGTTATGCGTCAGTTACTGTTGGTCTGGAAACTTTTATTATTTAAGTTTTAATCTGAACTTTAAAGTAGTTGTACTGTTTAAATTTGTTTTTATTTGAAGTACTAGTGTACTATGTACATTAGTACTTGTTTAAGCTTAACACTGAAGACTTATGTAGTTAAGTTTATGATTTTTTTTTTAAGTTATCAAGAATTTAAGTAGTTTATTTAAACTTTAAAACATGTGTGTGAATGATTATTGAATATATAGCGGGTTTAAACCCAAACCCGCCCGCTGTTTGTGGGTGTAGGGTTGGTTATGAAAATAAAAACCCGTAGTCTGTGGGTACGACATGTGTAAATAGATCATGGTCAGTCCCAAACAAACCACCTTCATTCAACCAATTCCGTTTTAATGGATGTTCGTTATGGATCCGATATCTAGAACGAGGGAGTAGATGAACAAGAAATACAGGTGGCCAATGAGTAAAAACATTAAAATTATGAGTTTGACGATTTAATACAGAGTCTAAAGGGCGATTTAGAGGAGTGAATCGGATCACCGCCATTTTGTTCCCGGAAAGTGAGAGACAGTCAGTCAACTAAGATGGATCTCTCCCTTCAAAGGCAATGGCCGGAGTTTAATATTCTTCTCCACCTTAAAATTGTAAACACTCAAATATTATTACAGGGTAATGGAGACTAATCCCAACACACAATACAATTATCTGAAGAACCTTATCTTTCTTTGAGAGGATTCTCTCTTTTTATAGGCAAAGCCTTACATGTCAGTACCGTACACGTGTACCCTAATACCTTTTCTAGTAAGTCTTCTATTTTCAGCCGTACACATGTACTATTATAATTATGATTATTTAGGCACCCCATGATCATTATTCTCGAGGAAACCTACTCCTGAGGCAGCTTGCTTGTGTTACAAAATCGTCCGTGGCAACCCCGGCTCTACCAATGGCGGCTTCGACTCGTATCCGAAGCCCTCATTGCTGTCTTCGACTTCTGGTGAATATCACGTATGTACAAAAATTTATCATCCACATACACATCTATTACAGAGTTTGATGTTATACCAACATAGACATCTTATTACGGAAAACTATTAAAATTCATAGGAATCATATCTTGCAAGAAAATAAATAAAAATTCAATTAATTTCTGATAATTCGTTAAACTGATACATTGAAATCTAATGTAGCACATTATTCTCAAGTGAAGTAATACAGATCTTCTCCGGTTCATAATCAATATATCCTACACATTCTTCGATGATCTGTCTACCAAAAATGAGATCGAATAAGGGAGAATGCAAGCTCTATGAACGCATGAAACCCCTCATTCCGTTGATTTCACTTTCTACTATTGTGATCTAACGGCTGACCCATGCATTTGGCTGACCTTGATATCAAGTCATCAAGAGGCGAGTTTGCACTTTGAGAAGTTGGACCTAACATTTGTTAGATATAACTTCATCCAGTCTTTGAAGCCCAAAAAATTACTACAATATTTTTCTACAATTTGTGCTCAACACCAGCACCATTCAACAGAAAACCGATTCCATTTTAATGGATATCTGTTATGGATACGGCATAACTCGTATCTAGAACGAGGGGAGGTAGATGAACAAGAAATTCACGCAAGTTCAAATAATTTATGAGGGCATCTATACAAGATACGACAAACATTCAAGTCAAGTTAGTAAAGATTGATGCACCCTACACTACGAAGTACGTATACTGTGCATGAGATAATTCGAGTGTTATCATATCACCATTCCACTCGCCATAAGTGAATCATAATTACTGTTGGACACAAGAGATAATCGAGATACCTCCTCCAGCTTTCCATTTTCCAAAAGCAATATGCGATCAGCTAGAACAGTTTCTAATCTGTGGGCAATCACAAGTACCGGCAATACCTTCATATCATTTGTAAAACTCTTTATATGCATAAGGATTGTTCTGTTGGACCCATTTCCCTTGGCACATGTTGTAAACTGTTGAATAAATAAAATCTTGCCTTGGTGATTCGTCAGGAACACGTTCAAGAATATTAATCAGCCTTGAAATCTCATTCTCAATGATTGGCCATCCTTCTTCTATCTCCATGTTGGTTTCCATTCTAATCTGCCCCAACTTTCACCGTGGCTTTTGAATTTCCTGTCTTGCTCAAAAATCCTATGGTTTTGTAATTTTCTACCCGACCCTAACAAATTTCCTCCCGGCACCCAATCAATAACTTAATTTCTCCGGTATTTTCTTGTTTGATTGCACTTTGATAAGTTGGAAACTAGAGATACTTTCTTCCAGTCTTTGAACCCCAAAACCCCATCGTGGAGTAGAATTATAGAAGAGAGATTTACTGTTTAGTCCAGAAAACTCGACCAGATTACTGGCTGGTCCAGCGGGATATAACAATTAATGGCTAGTCCAATAAAGTTTAAAAACATGTTATTTTACCTATATGCCTTGGACCACGTGATATGTGTACAGTTTCCGTCCGTTTTCTTTTCAGTTTTTTTCCAGTTGCGTTCTCTAAATTGAAAAACGCAAACTGCTTCGTCTTTCTTCACATTCAGAAAACTGCTTCGTCTCTCTTCTACAACCTAACTCAATGGATTAATCACCATTATCAGAAAAAGATCGAAAAATCACCATTATCAGAAATGAAAACTGCTTCTTCTTTCAGTATCTGACCTAATTTTCATTAAATTCAGTTGAAGAAGAAATGGGTACAAGTAGAAAAATTAAGAGGACGATTACAGAAGAAATTACTGAATTATCTCCATCACCAGTGAAAAGAAGAAAGAAATATGACGATGATTCACCAACACAAGCCTCCCCAGCTTCTAAATCTCCTACACTATTGAAAAGAAGAAGGAAATCTGTCGATGATTCAACAACAAAAACCTCCCCTACTGCTAAATCTCATACACCAGTGAAAAGAAGAAGGAAGTCTACCGATGATTCACCAACAGGAACCTCCCCTACTGCTAAATCTCCCACAACAAGAAGTATGAGTAAGGTTCCTCGGGAAAAAGGTAAATCAAATCAAAAACAAAGCCTAATATGTACTTCATATTGACATGCAATATTCCCAAAACCTAAAATATGTACTGTTACATATTGAAATGTAGTGTTGTTTAACTAATACATACTAAAATTTAGTATGTCAATTTATATGTGTACTACATATCAATATGTTGTCTGCAATTTGTACTTCATTTTGACAAGTTATATGTTGTACCATACTGATATGTAATGTGTACAAAACTTTTGGTTTACAAAAACAGCAAAAACCAAAGGAAAGAAAGCAGATGTTGCTCCTGAAGCAAAAATGAAAAGAAAAACAGCAGCGGCAACTACTAAAGCAAAAGGAAAAACAGCGACAAAGGCAGCTACTCCTTCACCACCAGCAAAGGGGAACAAAGCACTTCTCCTGAGAGCTTCTACTCCTTCTCCAAAAGGAAAGGGGAAAGCAAAAGTGCTCCTGAAAGAAGGTTTGTAATGTTAAAAATGAAGATAATTCTTAATAACGAGGGGGCGATGCCCCCTCGACCCCCGTAAATTGTTTTTCATATGTAGTTATCAGTATGTAGTTATAAAATTATCAGTATGTTGTGGTATTTGATATGTAGTTGTTTCATTTTCATGGTAGATACATTAACTACATATTTGATATGGTGTAGGGGAAGAGAAGGGGAAGAAAGCAGTTGCCTTGAGAGCTGCTACTCCTTCACCAAAAACAAAAGGAGGGAAAGCAAATGTAGAAGGTATGTAGTACAACTACATATAAGAACAAAGCGTATGAATAATATGTATTCTTAATAACATATGTTTATGAGTATGTAATGATGCATTGTTGTGCTTGTTTTTGATATTAATTGCTTTTACATTTTTACTGTATCAAAGCAGATACATACGCCATACATACTATTACAAACCGATATGTAGTTAAAATAATACGTAGTGGTATCTACTATTATATATCAATATGTAGAGGTAAATACTTATACTCTGATAACATATTACATATAAATATGTAGAGGTAGATAATTATATTCTCGTATGTACTGTTAATAATATGTAGTTTCAAGACTTGGTAGATATTACAACTATATATTGATGATGTAACTACATATTTCATATACCATATTGATATGTACTGTAATAGTTTTTGGTTCTTGTTATTGTGTAGGTGCTAATAAGCGTAAGAAAGGAGATGGAAAACCACGAAGTTTATACCGTGGCGGTTTCAGGGGCTTGTGGGGGCTTGCGAAGACTATTAGTACCACTAAGAAGGCTATTGCGAAGTCCACTGAAAACCTTGAGTTGAGTGAGTTGCAGCTGAAGATGATTTCTGAAGCATCATTCGGTAACCTGTTCCTAATGTTCTGGTACACAAGATTTGAGTTGGAACATTGGTTGAATATTAAAGATGCAATGACGAAAATGTTACGCTGTTACGTTAGGGGTCAAGATCCAAACAAGCTTAGATTTGTCTTTAAAAGGCATGGCCAACCGAATGACCTAGTATCCACACCAGAAGAAATGGCACTTATTTATGGGATGCCGAGAATTCCAAATAGGGAATATCTTAATTATAGGCTTACACAAGTCAATAAAAAAAGTGGATGGCGTGAAACAGAATTTTTCAAAAGGACTTTTCCTACTGATATGAAAGCTGGTGATAAAGTGACTAGGCCAATGATTGTGAAGGCAATCTTGAATATCCTTAAATGAACACCGATTAATCTGAAAAAGAAGAAGTCTGATGAAGAGTCTCTGCAAAGCGTGGGTGATCAATCAAATGAAGATTCTGAAGAAGGCGAGGAAGATGCCGAAGATCTTGTTAGGCTTATCTGCTTGTATATGTGCACTTCATTATTTTTCGCTACAAGTGATGCAAACGCTTTGACTGAAAAATATATTGGTTTCGTTCTTGATCTTGAGAAGGCTAAGAATATTTCATGTTCTGACTCATCCATTTTCATTTAGAGAAAGAGCTGAATGAAAACGTGGAATCCGTAGAACGCACAAATGGTTGTGCTATTTATTTGTTGGTAAGAATCTATTTATTTGTTTATTCTACTTCAAAATGTTTTGTTTTATGTGTTTTCTACATTTTGATAGTATATCTAATACTGCATATCAATATTTTCCAACCATGGTTTGCGGAGCATACCCATTTGGTAGCGCC
This sequence comes from Papaver somniferum, assembly GCF_003573695.1. Lineage (NCBI taxonomy): Eukaryota > Viridiplantae > Streptophyta > Magnoliopsida > Ranunculales > Papaveraceae > Papaver > Papaver somniferum. The sequence continues at coordinate 35,456,793 of NC_039366.1, forward strand.
CGAGGATATAGTGACAGAACCTGCAGGAATGTATGTGCCAAGAGTGGCTAGGTGGAATCATACAAAGATATGTGATGAGTTTCTAAAGGATATTGATCTTTCTGAGTATCAGGTAAACTTGACGTACATATTTTGTCATAATAAAAATATATATTGATAAGTACACGTAGTTCGACATATTGACATGTAATTATTAGCATATCAATATGTAGTAGTTATTAGCATATCAATATGCTACTACATATTATCATATCAATATGTATTAGTTATTAGCATATCAATATGTGGTGATACATATTGATATGTAGTTATTAGCATATCAATATGTAGTTCTCCCTGTGTATCTAATAGAGAAAGAACTACGACATGTTTTCTTTTTGGTAATATCTAATATGTAGTTGCTTTTTTACATTTATTTGATTTGTACCAGTTCCATGTTGATTTCAAAGATGTGATAACACACGAAGAAAGACAAATCCTTAATCGTATTTCAAGAAGGATTCAACAGGAAGCAAATGATGATGCTTTTTGTTTAGATGACAATTCTGAATCGGAAGAAGAGAAAGAAGAAGAGGAAGAAGAGAAGGAAGAAGAGAAAGAAGAAGAGGACTCAGTATTGGGGGAAGAAGATTGGAAGATTAAATACGATGAGGTTGAATTGTCAACAACTTCGGTATTGAAGTTCCATGATGTTGAAGTTCCGCATTCTGAGGTTAAAAATTGGGCTAAATCTAATTTGGAGCAAAAAGTCAAAGAGATACAAGAGAAAAAGGGCAAAGAAAACACACAGGTAAGTAGCATATCAGTACGTAGTCTAAGTAGCATATTAATATTTATATGTGACATATCAATATGTAGTGGTATCTACCATTACATATTGATATGTAAAAGTACATTCTTGTATACCACTATCTATCTGTTACATATCAGTATCTATCTGTTACTTATCAATATGTAGTGGTATCTACCATTACATATTGATATGTAACAGTACATTCTTGTAGTGGAACATATTTATATGTACCAGTACATTCTTGTGGTGGTAGACATAGCAAAAACTCAAGCTAAGTAGGTTTTTGTTGACAATTTCAATTGATTTTTGCAGGTTGATCAACTTGAAGTTAGGAAGGAAGCAGCAAAGGAGTTGCTTACAACTATGCTATAAACGAAGTCTTCAGTTGTAGTTAATTCGCAGAAATTTCCAGAGTATAATGCCGGATTGGCGGCGGAAGAGTTTCATTTGCTGGATGTACATTTGTTTACTATGATGTCGAGTTTGGAACACATTGAAAAGCTGTATATGCCAGATTTTATAGAAATGGAAAACTCTGGCATTGGTGTTTATGTCGAAGAGTTTGCAGACCTCCTTCCAGATAACAACGATGGTATTTTTGGTATTAACTTACGAGAACAATTTGATAATCTGTTTGGAAGAGATTTACGACCTTTACAAATTCCACAAGAAACAACTGAGCAACAGGAACCCATTGAACAGAAAGATGCAGGTGAAGTTACAGGTAAGCAACAAGAATACATACCTACAACCAGTTCAAAAAGTCATTTGGAGGTTGCATCACAAGATCCTTTGGATGTTTCATCACAAGATGTTCTGGATGTCCCCTCGCAAGATGTTTGGAGGTTCCATCACAGGTGAATGATATGTACTAAAAATATCATTTTGTGTAGTTAATATTACACTACAAATCACTACATACTGATATGTATATCAGTATGGTAGCACTAGAAATCACTATACCATACAATCATATACCACTACATGCTTTCAAAAATGATTAGGTGATGTAACTATGTTTTATGCAATATAGATATTTACATATTTTTTATGTTGATTAAAAATGCAGGAATAGTTTAGCCCAAGCCAGAAACAAAAAATGGTAAAAGTGAACAAAAAGCGTGCTACAAAGCCCGAAAAGCAGCAGGTAACAACACCCACCAGACCTGTTACTAGTTCCCATCCTGCAAAGAAGGTATATGATATATATGAGAATGGAAGTAAGTTCTCACCATCATATACGAAAGCTGCAGCAGTAGAAGCACTACCACTAAACAAAAAGAGAAAGCTTAAATTGCGCAAGTATTTCCGGAAACTGACTAAATCACCATTCTATAATGACATGAACTATGAACAAAAGAGTACTCTTTCCACATACATCAATAATGCAAAAAAACTTAGGTGAGTTCTCAATTGACACTTTTATATTGATATGTAATATTAGTTTGTGTATGTACTTTTGATATACATACATATTTGTATAAAAAATACTGAGAAAGACATATCAGTATGTACTGTTACACAAAGAATACTAACTTTTACGTCGTTTATTTTCTAGCTCAATTGCTTGGAGAGTGGGAGAAGGTGGTGTTTGTGTAAGTGGAACTACAGTTGATGACTTGGTGCAGAACGATTTATTAGAACAATATCTTCTAGCTCAACTACGCACAATACAAGCTTAACACCAAATTTCAGAATGAGCAACCGATGCAAGAAGTATACATGAAATACTTGCCTGTGTTGCATCTGGATCCGTCCGCTTAGGTAAGTTGTTATCTTACACTGCATATTTACTACAACACATATTCAAAAATTAAAAAAGTATGTAGGGGTAGGTACACTACATATCAATATTGCATAAAACAAAATTAGATATAAACTATTTCAAGCACATCCATGTTTTCAGTACAATGTCGAGTTCCCGGATAACCTCAAAGGAGCAGCACATGATTCTGTTTACAAACCAATATTGGCGATGGATGAAAGTATCAAGAAGATTCTTGTACCAATGTGCCCCCACAATCTTCATTGGACGCTACTTGAGTATGACTGCGAAAAAATGGTGTTCAACCACTACAATTCTTCTAAGGCTGAATGGGGAGGTATTTGTTATCCACACGCCTGCAAAATGGCAGATTACATGTACGTACCTATCAACGTGTACTTGCTGGAGAAGAACAAAGTAACAATGAAGAATGTAATAGTGAATGAATGTGAAGCACCTCAACAAGGGGGATCGCCATATTGTCTACTGTTTGTGATGCATTTTATGAAGATGAAGTCAAAAAAAAAAATATGTGGGAGTGCCTTTGGGAGATGATGAAGAAGTGCAAGCGAAGATTCGTAACAAAAGGGTCTCGTTAGCATGCAAATTGTTGAAAGCATCTCCACCAGAAATCAGTTGGCAGATGACACAAAAATAGTCTTACTTGCTAAAAGTAATCTGACAGTACATATCACTATTAACCTATTTTCTTTTCTTTTTATTCTTGGTTGCATTTCATTTCATGAGTTCAAGAATGTTAAAAAACATATATCTAATATGAAGTGATTTTTAATTTGAATTTGGGTTTAACTTTAATGTAGTGATATTTCAATTGTGTTACTTAAACATGATTTTGTGTTGTTGATACGAGGGGGCGCTGCCCTCTCGACCCCCGTGAAGATGGTGAATCAGCTGGAAAACCAAAATATGTTCTAAATAATCTTAGTGGAAGATGGTTAAACCACAAACCAATACATATTTAATTGTTTTCTTGTTACAAACATCTAGTATGGTTACACTACAACCACTACATATCAGTATGTAGTGGTAGATACTAACACTACAATACTGACATGTAATTTCAGTATGTAAATACTTTACTTCTGGTGATAGATACTGACATTTTGATAGACTTAACAACATATTTCATTATTCGAAAATAACTACAATAACTACATTTTGATAGACTTATAATTTTTCAAAAACCAAAAGATGTTCTAAGAAACAACAAAAACAGTATTTTCAATACACTTGTAATGTATGTACTGTAAATGAAATACTTATTAACCAAATTCAGTTGGTACTGACAAAATCAAAAAGAAAAACGGTAGAATAGAACAAGGGCTAGAGGAAAGAATTGTGGAAAAGGAATCTGGCAACATCATCGATATAACATATTTCTGCACGTTCAAGCCTGTGATAAAAGAAAAGAGAAATCAGAACACTACTTGCTTAAAATTACATTGTATTGTATCAAACTTACTTAATTAAGACATTAATATGTATCTGACTGAAATACATACCTGACACAAAATCATTCTTCAGAAAGTTCATACTGTCGGATAAGATTGCATGTTGCCTTGTTGTGATGAGTCTTCAAATTACAGTTTGAACACTTGACAGATTTTCTACTAGTCTCATATGCAGACTTAATACGTTTCCCCTTTTTCCTGCCTGGTGGAGACCTAATTACTTCTGTTGGGAGAACGATATCGTCTACGTGATGCTCATCGGGCCTGTGAGAAAAAAACAGTATCATATAAATGGAATGAACCACAACAACATATGAATATGTACACGGTATATTGTTCCTGAAAAACAAATATCAAAAAATGTAGTGGTATCTACCATTACATATCAGTATGTAACATCCATCTGTAAGTAGGTTTATGTTGACAGTTTCAATTGCTATTACATGTGTAAGTGGTATCTACCATTACATATTGTTATGCAAAATATGAAAATGTACTGATTAAAGACACATACCTGTCGTGGTTAGGAACTGGTCTAATAGCTATTGAATATAGCTTACGAAAAATGGTAACTTTGAAATAATCTTCAACGTAATCAAGAATCCTTCCTCCAGATCTAATAATAGCTGCAGTAGCGTGCGAGCATGGAAAACCATAAACGTGCCATCGTTGGCAAGTACATGTTTCTCTCTCTAGATCTACCATATGAGATCTGCACAATACATATTCATGTGTTATTTTTCAGTACACCTAATATACACAGTACATATTTATATGTTCTCACAGAAACATGGTACTTAAAAAAAAGGTAAATAACATTCAGATGATAGAGATTAGGGGTAAACGCTAACCTTGGAGAATGCACTTCATAACGATTAGCATCTGGCTGGCTAACTTTCCAGGGACGGCCAATTTGTATGTGTAGTTCAAGCAAGGCTTGATACGTAGGGGTTAGCAGTTCTGGGTCCATCAAGAGACTCTCTTCACGACGTTCTGACATCATTTCCATCATATGTATCCTGCACGACAAGGGGATAGCAAGTCTGTTATACTAAAAATATACGTAGATTAACAGAACATATATGCTAATACTGTTACAAAAAGAAAACTAATATAAGCTTGTACTGTGACTAAGGAAACTGATACAAACCTGATCGAGTCAACGGACGCACACGCAGGTAATTTCTTCTCTTTGTTAATCCAGCTATTGAACGATTCAGCAACGCTAGATGAAGTGTAACCATAACTACAGCCCTTGAAGAAAGCACTGGACCACTTTTCTTTTGGAATGTTGCGGCAGTAGTCAGCAACCCAAGGCCTTCCCAAATTAACCATTTCTTGAAGACCTTCCTCGTATGTTGCAGGAGAAAGAGCTTATGTCGCCTTTCGGAAAACATCAGTCACTTCCTTATGCTTTTCGTCAGACTTTGCGATAGGTAAGTTTTTGTCCAAATGGAAGTAACAATATCTTTGATGAGAATCAGGGAAATCTTTGGGAATATATTTAACCAACCCTTCACCTCGGTCAGTCATAAAAGTGATTGGGCGATCATCATTCAAAGCCTCCTTCAGTTTCTTGAAAAACCATTCCCAGCTGATATTGTCTTCACCGGATACTAAAGTAAACGCAAGCGGATAAAATCCTGCAAAAAGGAATTACTAGTTATGTTAAGCAACTAATATTGACACTAAATATTGACATGCAGTATGGTTTACCTCTTTGTTGATATGTGAAAACCTGACACTACATAATAACATGTTAAGCAACTGATTGACACTACATTTTCACATGCAGTATGGTTTATCTCATACTCAGTAAGGTCAATATGTAGTATGTCGTACGGTCAATACTCATTGTCAGATAGTGAAGTAAGGTCAATATGAGTGATCTAACTACCAGACACTACATATCAAAAAAAAAAAAAGAACCAGTTACCTTGATTGCCATTAAGACATGTTGCTGCCATGAGACCTCCTTTAAAAGTTCCAGTGAGAAATGTACAGTCACATAAAATCATGGGACGACATAGTTTATATCCCTCTATACAAGCTCCAAAGCAAACAAAAAGTCTATTGAATCTTTTTGTAACATCATTGAAATCGAAATCAATAAATGACCCAGGGTTTGTTTCCCTAACAACATTCACCCACCAAGCAAGATCAGTGTACGACTTCACATCATTGCCAAAAATCTGTTTATGCGACAACTCAATTGCATGATATGCTTGGTGATATTGGATTTCAATGCCTCCACCAACTTTAAGATAATCTATGATCTCTGGTGGTGTTATGCGAGGGTTGTGCCTGACCATCTCATGAATTAGACTGTTCATGAGTTTTTTTGTAACTTTTGGATTCTTCAACATATAACCACCGCCACAGGTGTGCCTTCCCACATATTCCTTTATCTTAAAAACATCAATAGAACTACCAATGGCAGTTGCGTGAAGCTTCCATGAACAACCTTTCACACTACATACGGCGGTGAATCTCTCAAGGTCATTCTTCTTCTTAATTACCTCATATCCAGTTCTCATGCAGTATTCTTGGCATGCTATACGCACGACATCAACACCTCCATAGAATAATTGATCTGTATCATCAAAAATCTTATCCCAACCATCTGAAAAAACACTCTTGGGGCTTCTTTACCTTCTTTCAAATAACTATTCTTTGCACTGACAACTAAGTCTGCATTACTGTCAACTTCCATACGCCTAGATGCGCCATTTGAAATTACATCTACGTGCAAATCAAAGAAAGCTGATTGCTTTGAAGAATGTAATGTAGAGATGCCCTGGAGTGTTACATCGGCAAGAATAAGAACTATCGCTTGATTCTGGAAATAGTTAACCAGAATAGTCGATGGAGTCAACCAGCTCCACATATTACAGATGAAAAATTTCAAATCCTCTAAAGTTGAAAACGATGTAACCTCATATGCAAAATGATATTGCTTATGGTATACATGAGAATAGATGGAGAAGTATGGTTTGGGAGCAACGTCAGACATGTTAACCCTGTAAAAAATGACATGTACTGAGATGAAACAAAAAGAGTCTTTGTTTTGACATGCTATAAGCAGTACGTATTGACATGTACTGACTCATATTGATATGTATTGGCATATACTGCAGGATGAAAAAAGAGCATGCTATATGCAGGACGTATTGACATGTACTGACTCATATTCATATATATTGGCATCTACTGCAGAATGAAAAAAGAGCACGCTATATGCAGTACGTATTGGTAATACATACTACAAGATCTGTCTAATGAAAACTAAACAGAACAGCAGCATAAAAACGTAGAAAATACAAAACATCAGATTACAAAAAACAGAACAGAAATCATACCTTGTTCGAATCTGAGATAAACCTAATTCGAGGCTCAAATACCTAATTGAAACACACAAAAATCACGAAAATTACTTAAACAACGAACGGAAATTACTTCGAAACTGAATTGACATTGTAAATCATCATAAAACAGAAATCATAAAGCGAAATCATAAAAAGATAACAATATACATCATATACAATTATCCTGATAGAAATCGGATCAGAATAAACCTAATTATTCATCAAGATTTCTAGAACATCAGCAAAAGAGGATGATTGAAAGGATAAATACCTTGGTTCGAAGCTCAGATGACCTAATTCGAAACTCAGAAAAACCTAATTCGAAGCTCAGATGAAGATGATTGAAAAACAGTACCATAAATTGAGAGAAACCGATCTGAGAAGAAAAAAAAGAGGAAAGAAACTGATTTGGTTTTCTGTTCTTCACTTAAGTTGCAGAAGGGTATGTTGGGAATATTTGAAAACTGGTCTTGTGTAAACCGCACGTGGATGGATTAGGGGATAAAGTTTCTGGTCCAAAAACATGTTTTTGGACCAGAGGATAAATCAATTCTGGGAGTGGACTAGCCAGTAACCGATTCCCTCATTCCTGGACTAGCCACTAATTCCTAGATTATAGAAAACTTTTGAACAAGTCAAAACGATACCTGACTCAAAAATCAAAATAACACCGAGTCAGATGTATGACCAGAGTCAGACGTCGAATCAGATTCAAATCAGTCCCAAACAAACAAGGTTTTTAAACCAGCTTCATTCCACGGTAAACCGATTCCGTTTTAATGGATATCCGTTATGGATACGGCATAACGTATATCTAGAACGAGGGAGTAGATAAACAAGAAATACAGGTGGCCAATGAGTTAAAAACATTAAAACTATGAGCTTCACGATTTAATACGAGTCTAAAGGGTGATTTGGAGGAATCAATCGGATCACCGCCAGGAAAGTGAGAGTACATGCAATTGCCGGAGTTCAATATTCTAATCCACTTTAAAATTTATCATCCACATACATATCTTATTACAGAGTTTGATATTATTCTTACAAAGACATCTTATTACAAGTGTGTACACATATATCTCACTATCGGACACGTGTATACAGAAAGGTATGTGGAAAGCATGCAAGCCAAAACATCAAAACATGATGCGTCACGAAACACCAAATAAACCCCGAGGAATTGCTTTATCTCATCCCCAGAAGAGGGGCTAAGATCAACGGTGGAGAGAAAGTTAGCTGACACGGACTGACAGGAGCAGAAGACACTTGTCTGACACGTGCAGACCCCTCAACTACCCGCATTAAACACTCTGAGCAGTATACGTGTCGACCAACCTGTGGAACGAGCGAGGATGCCTCTGCGGGATCAAGGGGCAAACGCAGACCTCCGCGTAATGGACACAAGGACACAAGAAGATAAGGTTCCAACGGTCTTCAGAAATGGGTCCCACATTCTAACCTTATAAATACCCCATCTCCACCAAGAGGAAAGGGGATCGGAAAAGTCAGGGAGAGAAGGAGAGAGAGAGAGAGAGAAATAGTAAGGGTAAGTTAATCCCATAGAGGAGAGAAACATGTAAACCCAAAGTCATTCAAACTATTCGTGTAACCGTGAATAATATAGTAGAACATCAAACCCCGTGGATGTAGGCCTTAGTGCTGAACCACGTAAACCTTGGTCTTATTTACATTTCAGCACTTTACATTCATTTAGCTCCGCACGTGTTTGTTTATATGTTTTGTTTTCCTTAAATACTTATATCCCATGCATGATCGCCACGCACGGAGATGTTGGAGGAGGCCATGATAAACCCGAAGGTTTTGAGCCAATGAATCAACGTCAGGGTACCATCATCATAATCTCTTTAGATGTTAATGATTGATTGTGAGCATTCGGACTCCCACGTAGTTCGTGTTTCCACAATTTGGCGCTAGAAACAGGGACTTCGTCCCGGTAAAAGATTTATCTTGTCCTGTGATTTCATTCTAATTTGGCATTTGATTGCTCCGATTTTATCAGCTCGGACCGTATAGACAATTCGTCAACTGTATTATGTTCAAAAACCCACCTTTTACCTTCGATAAGAGTTATTGTTCTAAGCAGGGGTTATAGTCCTAATCCGTCGGATTTACAATTTTCGTAGTTTTTTTTATACTAAGGATCGCCTTTAATAAAACTTTAACCTGTATTTTATAGCCTGCGGGTATTAATTCCCTCTTGAAAAATTGTATTTCGCCAACTAACCCGCTTCACGCGGATATTCCCGTTTCTGTTTGAAATAATTTATACAGAGAGAACGTGTTGTGAGTAAAGAAGGCAAGTTTACGCGAGATTTCGTTATCAACAAAAGGGCACGTGATGGAGAAGACGCAGGAAGCAGGAAAATCCAAAGCTTTGTCAAAAGAAACACCCAGGACAACCCCGATCATCACCCGAAGCAAGCAGAAAGGAGATAAAACTAAAATGACCAATCGAGGGCAGCATACCGCAGAAATCACTTCACCCATGAACGCTAATTCTGTTGCAGTGGCGGCTCTCAGAGCAGCAACGATAAAATACGGGGAAGCTGCGGTAGTCCCGAAGGCTGCGGAGGCTAGCAATACCTTCGCCATGAGTCGACTTAACCAACCAAGGGAAAGGGTGGATGAATCCAGAACATTCCAACCCGCGCATCTGCTAACCTTTGGAATGCCGCTAACAAATAACCAGAATCAAACCATACCGGCGGCTCTGGCACCGCAGAGGGGCGCTCATTCCAATTTGGAAACACCAGCAACAGAAGCTGAACCCCTTCCACCTTTAGTACAGACCATGGAGGAGGGCGGCGCCACGGCTGTAGCGGCACGCGCGGGGACACCCAATCAGGGGTCCAACCAATCACACCAACTAATGGCTGAGCTCGAGGAACTGAGGAGGAACAAACAGGTTTACGCAGAAGCTGTAGCTCTGTTGGCCAGAGAAAATCAAGATTTAAAGGAGCGGATTGCTCTAAGCACGAAGACCAGCCAACAACTTGATGAAGCAAGCTCCAAATCACCAGAGCCAAACCAAGACTGTAGAGTCGTCCTAGCGGCTAATGAAGACGCGACAAGGAGACATAGCGTATCCGACCCGGATTATGACGATGGAGAGTCAGACGGAAACGAGCTGAAGAATTTAGAGCACCAACGCGCAATGGAGGAACTACGAGATGAGATGATGGCAGAGATCAGGCAATTAAAAAATAAACAAGGTGGGGGAAGGTTAGAAGAGGTCATGAGAGAAGCTAACTCCACGCCCCTCACGCATCGCTTGGCCAACACCCCTATTCCACTGAAATGCCCTGTCCCGACGTTCGAATGCTATGATGGGTCCAGCGACCCTGCTGCACATGTTCGGTACTACAACCGTGTCTTAGCTAGATGGGGACAGAACGACGCCGTACTCTGTAGATACTTCCCGTCAAGCTTGAAGGGATCGGCGTTATCATGGTTTGATAATCTGCCACCAAACTCCATACACTCATACGACCAACTCGCAGAGAAATTCTTAAGAACATACATGTACAACAAGACTGTAAACACCGGGATGGATAAGCTCTTTTCACTAGCAATTGGCTACAAGGAAACCACGAGGGAATATACAAACAGATGGCATAGGATCTGCCAAGCCATAGGAAGCGTGGACCCAGTGGTAAGCATCAATTGCTATAAATGGGGCTTAGACCGAATGAGTCCCCTGTTTGTTGAAATTCACGGGAGCGTGCCCAAGACAGAAGGCGATCTCCGAATAATTATTGAGAAGCACGCTCGACTTGAAGAAATTCAACGGGAAAACCCGAGGGCATATCCGCAGAGGTCTCACCGCACTAATTCAGCAGAACAAACCAATGGGGCCAAAAGGGGTTGCTCAGATGAAAGACCTCACGAAGATAGAAAGGAACGGAGGGATGAACGAAGAACAAGCGACCGAAAATTCGAAGATCAAGTTTACACGAAACTCAACGCTAGCTATGCTCGTATCCTACGAGAGATCAAAGGGAGGGAAAACTTAGAATGGCCATGGTCTAAGGGAAAGCAGCCTCCGAGATCCGAGAAGTCTAAAGATTACTGTGAGTATCACTGTTTCAACGGACACCAGACCGAAAAGTGCAAGAACCTTAAAATAATGATCCAAAAATTAATTGATGCGGGAGAGCTCAAACATTACATACGGAAGGAGGTTACCGAGGACAGATCCAAACGAACCAAACCAGTCCAACTTCCGGAAGAAAACCGAACAATCAACACCATCTCGTGTTCCGAAGCCACAGGACCCTCACTCACAGCACAGATTGGAAAAAGGTTACGGAAGCAATTCGAAGACCGCTGCGAGTTATATAAGGTCGATGGGATAACGGTGGACGAACACGAAAAATGGATGGAATTTCCTGTCATCTTCGATGCCGAGGATATCGAAGAAGATATGGAAGACCATAACGATCCCTTGGTCCTAACATTACCAATAGCTGGATGTAACCTCAAAAAGATCCTCATAGACGTGGGAAGCTCTGTGAATGTCCTATTTTATGATGCATTCAGGCGGATGAAGCTCCATGATGAACAATTGATGACCTCTTATCACACCATCTACGGATTCAATGGAGCGGCCACGAAGCCCTTGGGAGACATTGTGTTACAGGTTAACGCAGGGCCCATTAAAATGGATACCCGATTCAGTGTGGTGGATACCCCTTCCCCCTACAACGCCATTATTGGACGACAATGGGTACACAAGCTCAAAGGAGTTGCGGCAACATACCACCAGTACCTCAGATTTCCAACACCTGAGGGAATTATGGAGATCAAGGGAGACCGAATTGCTACGCGAGAATGCCAGGCCACTCAGGATCATATCAACAATGAGCAAGAAGAACAGCGAAAAATCTGAAGAGTAAGAAATCAAGAAACCGCGAAAGAGAAAGCCGTAGACCTATTCCTTAAGGAAACAACAAGAAAAGGCTTGACGAAAGAGGGAAATGTCCAAGGCTCGGAAACAAGTACCTCAACAATCAACGAAGAGCAGAAACACGCTAAATAGCAATTAAAGAGCGCCCCAGCCCTCGGAAACCCAAGGCCTATGTTCACACCAGTAGAACCCATAAAGGAAATCAACATAGGAACGGAAGAAGACCCGAAGATGATCAAAATTGCGACCATCATGGACGAAGAAAGAGAACATTCCTTAACCAAATTACTTAAGGAATATGCGGATGTGTTCGCCTGGAAGTTAGGAGATATGCCAGGGATTGACCCAAAAGTAATCCAACATGAACTACGCATCAAACCGGGCACGCCCCCGTTCAGGCAGAAAATACGGAAGGTGGCTCCAGAGTATCATGAGGCGGTAGAAACAGAACTTCGGAAGCTACTAGATGCAGGATTTATCAAGGAAGTCAAGTACCCTACCTGGATCTCCAACATGGTCATTGTTCCTACGAAAAATGGAGGGGTTAGAATATGCATCGACTTTACTAATCTCAACAAGGCATGTCTAAAGGACAGCTATCCCCTGCCGAGCATAGATCAACTGGTTGAAGCAGTTGAAGGATACGAGGAGCTGTCGTTTATGGACGGATACTCTGGTTACAACCAAGTAGCCCTGGCAGAAGAAGATCAGCCACACACAACATTCTATACCCCACACGGCCTTTATTGCTATACCAGAATGCCTTTCGGGCTCCGAAACGCAGGGGCAACATACCAACGGATGGTCGATGCTATCTTCAAACCATGGATTGGAGGAACCCTAGAAGTCTACGTGGACGACATGCTCGTCAAAAGCAAGCTGCGTAAAAATCATCACCAGGACCTGAGGAATATCTTCGAAGCAATGAGACAGCATCACATGAAAGTAAATCCGGAGAAATGTACTTTCGGTGTAACCTCGGGGAAGTTCCTCGGGTATCTGGTGACGAAAAGGGGCATCGAGGTAGACCCAGCTAAGATTCAAGCCATAGTAGAGATGCCATCACCAAAGAATGTGAAGGAAGTGCAGAAGCTCAATGGGTCCATAGCAGCGTTGGGCAGATTTATTGCACGGTCTTCGGACAAATGCAAACATTTCTTCAATATTCTTAAAAAAGGGAGCAGGTTCGAATGGACCGCCGAATGCGAGGAAGCATTCCAAAGGATCAAAGAACATCTAGCTTCAATCCCTATCCTGCAGAAGCCAGACCCTGATGAAGTTTTGGCACTGTACATAGCAGCAATAGAGGACGCAGTCAGCGCGGTATTAGTCAAAACCAATACAAAGGTAGAACAGCCTATCTATTACGTCAGCAAGACACTCAATTCCGCGGAAAGAAATTATACTAAGATTGAACAACTCATCCTCGCACTGGTATGGGCTACCCAAAAACTGAGAACCTACTTCCTAACTCACTTCGTCAGGGTACCATGCAAAGCACCATTGGAAGCAGTCCTCAAAAGCACGGGAAAAGTGGGCCGAATAGCCAAATGGAACACCCATATGGACCAATTCAACATCATTCATGAAATTCAACACTCTCAGAAGTCCCAAGTTCTGGCAGATTTCTTAGCACACCTCCCTCTAGACAACGACGAAGAGATTAAGGGAATACCAGAAGCCGAGGAAGAAATCAAGGATCCAATGGATATCCTCGAACCTGCGAGTCATAGACAATGGGAAGTCTTTGTCGACGGATCTAAAAATAAGGAAGGAGCGGGAATAGGTATTTTCATTATCACCCCAACTGGAGAAAGGATCATACAGGCACTTAGATTGGAATTCAAAGAGCATACCAATAACATTGTTGAATACGAAGCTGTCGTACACGCCCTACGTATAATAATAGAGATGGGGGTAACCGATGTAAGGCTGACAAGTGATTCGCAGCTGGTCATACGGCAAATTGGGCTCGAATATAATGTGTACGATGACACCCTTTCAGCTTACATGGCATTGGTCCAAACATTGGCATCACAAATCCCGAACATTAAGTTCCGGCACTTATGCAGAAGGGACCTCAGGCACGCGGATGCCCTAGCATATATATCATCCATGCTGAGGGATAAAAATGCCGAAGGTATCAAAATAGCAAGGGTATACGAGCCTTCGATTGCATCTCAATTCTCCTTCGCCACCAATCAAGATACAATGGAAGAATATATCGAAAACCAGGTAGGAGAAGACATCCATAACGACTTCGATGAAGAAGACATCTTGTCAAAAGCAAATCAAGACGAAGACTTCAGCAACGAAGATGACTGGAGGGTGACAATACATGCCTTCCTCGAAAAAGGAAGCTTACCCGCGGATCGGATACAAGCTAGAAAGATACTCTCCAAAGTGGGAAGATATGATCTTCGGGAGGGGGTCCTGTATAGAAAATCCTTCCTCGGGCCATTACTACGCTGCTTGTCCCGGAAAGAAGGGCATCGAATTCTAAATGATATCCATTATGGTGACGCAGGGAATCATAGCGGCATGAGATCACTAGCTGACAAGGAAAAAACGCAAGGATATTACTGGCCGACCATGATACAGGATGCTGCGAGGATGTCCCGACGATGCGAAGAATGTCAGCGCTTCGCGAAAAAAATCCACGCGCCAGCCACAATGTTAAACTCTGTCGATAGCCCGTGGCCATTTGCTAAATGGGGAGTAGACATAGTCGGGCCTTTCATCGAAGGATCAGGGAAGAGACGATTTTTGATAGTAGCCACGGACTACTTCAGTAAATGGGTGGAGGCTAAGGCCTTGGCCAGGATCAGAGACGCGGATGTGTTCACTTTCATATTCCAGAACATCATTTGCAGATTTGGTATACCTGCTGAAATTGTATCTGATAATGGCAAGCAATTACAGGGAAAAAATATAGACATGCTCTTCGACACCTTCAAAATAAGAAAGAACAAGTCCACCCCCTTATACCCTCAAAGCAACGGACAAGCGGAAGCTACCAACAAGACCCTCGCCCTTATACTCAAAAAACAATTAGACGAGCATAAGGGAAGATGGTGCGAACAACTGCACAATGTCTTATGGGCATACAGGACAACACGAAGATCCGCTACCGGGGAATCCCCGTTTCTTCTTACTTATGGAGCTGAAGCAGTCATACCTACGGAAATCCTCATGCCAACCACGAAGACCGAAGCCTGGGAGAAAAACCTCACAACAGATATGATGTTAGAAAGGTTGGACGACTTGGAAGTAAGAAGGGAAGTAGCATTGCAAAAGATGGAAAATTATCAACGAAGACTAGCAAGGGAGTACAACAAAAAGGTAAAGCTACGAAATTTTGTAGAGGGACAGTATGTGTTGAGAACAATCCCACGATATCAGCAAGAAAAGAAATGGGGAAAGTTAGCACCTACATGGGGAGGACCGTTTATGATCCACGACATTGCGGGTAATGGTTCCTACTACCTCCGTAATCTAAAAGGCGAGGTCCTCCGGCATCCTTGGAATGCTAAATGGCTCAAACCATACTTCCCATAGAAGCAACGCAGATTTGAATCTGCTGGGAGTGTACCAGAAGAAGAAAGGAGCCTAACCGCCCCACATGTTTCTATCTCTGGAAGAGGAATTGCAGACCTCAACTTATCAATCAAACAAGCTTTCAAATTATCAAGTCAAGGGAATCTACCTACAATATTGGGGAAAGTAGTTAATCTACAATCTCTCAGGGTTCCCCCATCAGTGTCCATAAGTGTAGGACCAGGGGGAAGGCACCCAGCAGAAAGAGATACCCAACCAATCCTAAGGCAACAGGTCGACGGAATGGGTGCGTACATATTTTACACCCTATATCCTAGAACGTTGCCTCGGCCCCCACCGTCTGGGAATCCTCTGGCCCAGGATTCGCCAGCGGGGTGACAGGTCTCAAGACGATCACGAAGGTACCTTCCTTCAGTATCGCACTCAAAAACACTTAACAACTTTTGTTTTGATTTTTCACAAATACGTAAAATACAAACACTTAAAACAACATTGTAGGTATATCAAGAAGAGGATCCATTTCATAAAGGGTGATTACAAGAAGTGAAAGGCCAAAGCCAAGGATACACAATCAAAAAACATTCATTTTACAGGATCATCAGCAAAAAAACATCCTTGTTACATTGTTACAAAAAGTGTAATTATGCCGCGCACCCTACAGAACGCTGCGATCTTTACCTAGGTGGCAGTCCCGTCGTCAGGATTATTCCGAAGACTTGATGGGACGCTCCCACCATAAGAGGGGCCCGAGGAGCTGGGCAATGCAGAAGGAACGAGACGACGAGGATAGTTCTTCACGAGACCATGTTCATTCCTTAGGCCAAGTTCTATCCTCTCCAGCATCTTGTTCGTCTCCTCAGCCAATTGACAACGAGCCTTATGTTTAATAATTGTTGTCCGCTGTTGGGCTTGGGATAATAACGAAGATAGCCGATTCACTTCTTTGGAAGCGGCACCAACGGCCTCCTCGCGGGTGGCTGCTAAATTCTTGAAGTGGTTGGTTTATTCTTCCTGCTGTGCTAAGGAAGATTGAGCCTTTTCAAGTTTTTCATTTGTAACGCGAAGGCGTCCCTCGAGCTCTGAAAAAGACAACACCACGGAGTTAGCATAGAAAAAAAAACAAGATCACACTCGATGAATTGGGATTATACCTTCGACACAAGCCGAAGCCTCTTCATACTCATTAACAACCGCATCTCGCGCTTCATCAAGATGATCATATTCCGCAGATAATTTCTTATAGTCTAGTTGAAGGTTGGTGAGACTAAATTGACAGGCATCTAATTCTACCTGCTTCATCGAGTCCATATGACGAAGGTGGTCGACCTCTCTATTTATCTCCGAGACCCCTTTGCTGAGTCTGTACATGCACACTTCAAGATTCCTCTCAGACTCAGCAAGACGAGCTACATCGGCACGAGACGCGGAAAGAGCATTACTGAGAGCGTAGACTTCAGCACGCGCATCATCTCGTTCCCTGGCAAGACCGAGCATATTATCTTGGACCCCTGAAAGAGGAATGGATCGCGCCGTCTGTAATTCTTCTTCCAATAGCTGAATCCTAGATTCCAACAAGGAAGAACGCTCACGGGCTTCCCGCAGATTATCACTGGTCCACAGCAGTGTGCCATTAAATAAAGCACGATCATGGTTGTACAGATTTTGCATGTCGACCATCTGAACATGCCGCGCGCGCCATACCTCAGCCCGAGCATCCCATTTCTTAGCTTCACTCTTAATCTTCTCAACCAAATCTCTAATACGAGATTTTTGCCGAGCTCTTTCGTTTCGAAGCCATATCAGCTCGGGGACGCCACCCACTGGACATAGGGTGGGGAGACTCAGACAGAACAACTAAGAGATAAAAGAATGACGACTTACGGCGAGGGAAAAGAACCAAACCTGTGAAAGTGGAAACTTGGCTACGAGTTTGCTCTAACTCAGCGCGCACTGCAAAAAGTTCTGAACGAAGATCAACATCTGCTTCACCCAGCTTTTCTTTCTCCTTAAGGCTTTTCTTCAGCTCTTCTATTTCCACCTCAGCCGCAGATAATTCCTTTTCCCGGTGACGAAGCTTAGCCTCGAGCTTCAGAGATTTCGCTTTAAAGAACTGATACAGCACGTGGTTGCAATGCTCTCTCCTCATCATCTACACATCAAGATGACAAAACATTATTCAACCGAAGCGTCCGATTCTCACGTACAAGCATGTACGAAAATTTACCTCTAGCACACACTGCTGCGGAAAGCCATATTGATACCCGTAGGCGATAGCCATCATATCGGCAACATAAGTAGGAGGCTCTGGTACGAGGGTAGCTTCGGGAACAGTCAACCTTTTTCCCCAGGCTTCAGACACCTGCGCCTTCGAAGACATCTCCATCATGCGACGGGTATACGTGGTTGATTCCTTCTCCCAAACAACAACAGGAGCGGGATGAGAGACAAACAGAAGATTCTTCTCCTTAAACCAACTCATGATGGCGTCCTCACCCTCAGATATCGGCGACTGGGGAAGACTATCGGCGGGCGCGTCAACAACAGATTTTCCTTTCTCTGACTCGACCCCCTCAGCATGAATGTTGGCATGCTCCTCCGCGCCTACATGCACAGCAGGCTCCTCCGCACCAACATCTTCTACAGTAGCATCACCATTACCATCATCACCAAGAACATCCCAATCATCATTAGGGGAAAGTAGAGAGAAGTCCTCGGGAAAATCGAGGGCTTCGTCAAAGAACTCCCCCGTGGAATACATCCGATCGAAAGAAAATTCTTGAGAAGTGGGAAGGGTATCCGCGACATCACCAGCAGGGACGGAAGCATCCTCGATGACAACATCATCCGCCACCACATCTTTGTTCCTTCCTCCATCACCAGCGGAGACCTCTTCTTCGACATTGATAGGGGAGGTACCAGTACGTTCCTCCCCATCTGTAATCTCGTCCTCAGCAAACTCTTCGTTCACTGGACTAGTAACTTCTTCTTGGGCCTCAACCTCGCCCATCACCGTAGTAGAAGACTGCTTCGGCCTAATCTTTTTCTTCTTCAATACCTGAAACTGACACCACAAAAGGAATTATTCTTCCCGTCCGATGGAAGTTATAAAAACGAAACGCAGCTAGAATCTGCATACCTGAGCAGCTGAGATATTCTTCGGTGGGAGTATAGCACCGGAACCATCCTCCTCGTCTCCCTCTACGACATCCAGGGCATAAGGAAAATTCATGCCCGCAAAGTTCAGACGCCAGGGGCAGAAATCTCCATAGCGAGCAGGAGGAGATTCGCGCGACTTACTATTCTCGGTAGGCCGCCATCCGCGGGGACCGGGAATCCAACCGTAAGCCCACTGACCAACTATCTCAATAACAGTGGCGTCCACTCGTAGTCATGATCGCGCTTGATCCTTTCTCGCGCGGGGAAGAGTTTCCGACGACTAGACGCCTCCGTGCCAGGAACATACTTCAGCTTGGCATCGCTGACCTCATTTAACAGACGAATCTCGCCTCGAGGAGCAGGGAGATTCCGAAGGTTGACACTCAACGGCTTGCGATTCCTACTATTGACGTAATCATCGAAGGAGTTATTGAAATTCTCAGTAGTATACCATTCCTTCTCCAAGGGATTGGGGACGTAGCAAGTCATCGACGTCTCCCCCTTACTCCGCAGATAGCATTCCTTCAGGGCGCGGAGATAATTCCCCGATAGTTGGGATACAGAACGGCTATGAGTATTGGTGGAAGAACCCTCACGACTAGCGAGCACGTCGTAGTAGAAGGAATCACCCGATTTGTACAACGGCAGCATCACACCAGCCTCGAAGGCCCCAACCGTCGTTAACAAGTGAAATTCATCGAATTCGTACTTGGAGATAAGCTCATACGTAATATCATCCTCGGGGGCATAGAAACGAACCCCGAAGGCTTGAAGCTCATGCTTTTCCTTGAATATTTCAAGATCGATATGCTTGAAGGTTACTTTTCTCCTGCTAACAGAGACACTGCGTATCAAGGGAGCAGCCTCATCCTCCTCGGCGGGGCCGGATGAATTAACAAACGCTTCAGACGCTTTTCTCTTCACGGGGGGATTCTTTGAAGATTCAGCCCTAGGAGCTACGCCCTTTGTATTCTTCCCTTTAAAAGTTGGAGAAGACCGTAGATGATGCTCGGGCACTAACGAACGTAAAGGAGGAACGTCAAAAGCAACAGAGCGGGGCGGAGCCTGCGTACTCCGAGTATCTTCACGAGGACGCACCATTGAGTGATTAAAGACTCTTCGTGAACCAGACGGAATTATCGGAGGAATCTCTTCCCGAGAAGACGAGGCTTTCGCTCCGGAAGAAACTCGACTCCGGCGAACATCATCTTGAGACTCTCGACGCTGAGGAGATCTCGACAACCTAGAATCAGGAGTCTGATAAGTAGGCCGCGGACGGTCAGACATGGCTGCGGAAAGAATAAAATCAAGAACAAGTTACACATGATAAACAAAAATCAAAAAAACACATCCATAGCAGTACAACCACAATAACGTAGCAACCCTAAAATCAGGATACATGCTCAATATTTCACCCTCGAAGTAATGGCTTCCTTAATTTAAGATGAAGAACAGGGGCAAACTAGTATGCAAGCATCAGAAAAAGTTCTTCATCACAAACAAGGAACAACAGTAGCAGAAAATTCACAAATCAACACGGCATAAAACAGTGAAATAAAGAAAAGAAAAACTCACCGGCAAAAACAGCAAGTAGAAGAAACAAACAGGGGAAGCGGGCGTGGTTAATGCTAAGGTAGAGAGAATTTAAGATCACAGGTGCAATGAAGACTGACAGAATTTAAGATCACGGGTGCAATGAAGACTGACAAAGAATTTAAGGTCACAGGTTCAATGAAGGCAGGCAGCAAATCTAAAGGAAGAATGAACTGAGAGAGTGTTTAGGAAGAATGAAATTAAATTTTCTCTCTATCCTTAAAATACCCGAAAGAGAAGAGGAAATTAAGGGAGAAATAGGAAAACGTGCCCGTTACATAAGCAGTTAATGCACGAATAAAAGACGTGCCCAAGTATCTAGGAGAAGTTATTAGGAGTGAGAAGAATATGCGACGATAGTTTTTCTTCAAGGCACCCATTAGTCAGTTAAGCCCGAAGAAAAGGGGCAAATTGTGTACACATATATCTCACTATCGGACACGTGTATACAGAAAGGTATGTGGAAAGCATGCAAGCCAAAACATCAAAACATGATGCGTCACGAAACACCAAATAAACCCCGAGGAATTGCTTTATCTCATCCCCAGAAGAGGGGCTAAGATCAACGGTGGAGAGAAAGTTAGCTGACACGGACTGACAGGGGCAGAAGACACTTGTCTGACACGTGCAGACCCCTCAACTACCCGCATTAAACACTCTGAGCAGTATACGTGTCGACCAACCTGTGGAACGAGCGAGGATGCCTCTGCGGGATCAAGGGGCAAACGCAGACCTCCGCGTAATGGACACAAGGACACAAGAAGATAAGGTTCCAACGGTCTTCAGAAATGGGTCCCACATTCTAACCTTATAAATACCCCATCTCCACCAAGAGGAAAGGGGATCGGAAAAGTCAGGGAGAGAAGGAGAGAGAGAGAGAGAAATAGTAAGGGTAAGTTAATCCCATAGAGGAGAGAAACATGTAAACCCAAAGTCATTCAAACTATTCGTGTAACCGTGAATAATATAGTAGAACATCAAACCCCGTGGATGTAGGCCTTAGTGCTGAACCACGTAAACCTTGGTCTTATTTACATTTCAGCACTTTACATTCATTTAGCTCCGCACGTGTTTGTTTATATGTTTTGTTTTCCTTAAATACTTATATCCCATGCATGATCGCCACGCACGGAGATGTTGGAGGAGGCCATGATAAACCCGAAGGTTTTGAGCCAATGAATCAACGTCAGGGTACCATCATCATAATCTCTTTAGATGTTAATGATTGATTGTGAGCATTCGGACTCCCACGTAGTTCGTGTGTCCACAACAAGAAAACTATCAAAATTATTCATAGGAATCATAGCTTGCAAGAAAATAAATAAAAATTCAGTTAACTTCTGATAATTTGCTAAACTGATACAGTACATTGAAATCTAATGTAGCATATTACAGAATAATACAGATCTTCTCCGATTCCTAACCGATGCATCCTCCACATTCTTCAATGATCTGTCTACTCAGAAATGAGATAGAAATGGGGGATAATACAACCTACGTGGACAAACGAAACCCTTATTTCTCAGATCATTGCTGAGAAACATCCATACGATCTAAATTTTTTGAGAAGAAAGATCATCATGCTGATATACTTTGTTGTTGATGATGATATTGCAGCTATTGAACCCTCATCTTCCATGATCTTGTTAGTTGTTGCAGCAGAGACGCACAAATGAGGTTAGGGTTGAGGCACCAATGACGGCCAAGGAGAGGAAACTATACTACTTATAAGGGTTACAGATTTAGCAGTCTTGTTTAGGGTTCACAATTTACCGTTGATTTCACTTTTCCCTATTTTGATCTAACGGCTGACCCATGCATTTGGCTGACCTTAAAATGACCATAACTCCTGACATCTGTTAGAGATGACTTCGTCCAGTGTTTGAAGCCCAAACAAAATTACTACTGTACTATATTTTTCTACAGTTTGTGCTTAACACTAGCTCCATTCAACAGAAAACCGATTCCGTTTTAATGGATGTCCATTATGGATACGGCATAATTCATATCTAGAACGAGGGGAGGTAGATGAACAAGAAATACGCGCAGGTTCAAATAATGATTTAAATGATAAAACATTAAAATTATGAGTTTGATGAAGTAAATGGAAAAAATTACAGATGTCTTGAAGAAGTACAATATCTGTTTCTGAGATTCACAATCTAATATATGAGGGCATCTATACATGAAACGGCAAACATTAAGTCAACTTAGTAGAGATTGATGCACCATAAATTACGAAGTACGTATACTGTACATGAGATAATTTGAGTGTTATCATATCACCATGCATTCCACTCGCCATAAGTGAATCATAACTACTGTTGGACACAAGAGATGTTCGAGATACCTCCTCCAGCTTCCCATTTTCCAAAAGCAATATGCGATCAGCCATTAGAATAGTTTCTAATCTGTGGGCAATCACAAGTACCTGCAATCACGAGGTACACAAACAGAACTAAGATTTCGAAAACACACAACACCATTCAGGCTGAATTATTGAACAAAATCGAAGGGAAAAATAAGTTTATGGTTCTTACAGTACGGTTTTCCATTAACCGCTCTAAAGCTTGTCTAACTAAGAGCTCAGATTTGCTATCAAGAGCAGTAGTTGCTTCGTCCAAGAGAAGTATCGATGAATCTTGATAGATTGCCCTTGCTATAGCTAGCCTATAATTACCGATCAAAAAAATAAATATATAGCTAGCTTATAATTCATAAGAGAAGCATCAGATTTGGAGCAACTTTCTTGTCTTATATATGAAGGCAATAACAGCATCTTTAACTTTCACTTTCATCTTCTCATACACCATTCTATCGTAAGCAACCAAACCCAACATCTTCTCATACTAATATAATGGCGATCCATATAACTGAAATATCGAGCAAGCTTAGTCACCATGACCTTGTGATTTTCCCACCTCTTAACGTATTCTCGCAGCATAGATACATCTTCATCATGAAACTATAGAATTCAAGTATTTGTTGTAAACACCTTCATATCTTTTGTAAAGCTCTTCATATTAAGTGAATTTCTTGTGTTACTCAAAAGCTCTTCATATTAAGCCTCTTCATATTAAGTGAATTCAAGTATTTGTTGTAAACACCTTCGTTAATGAATGTACTTCCTAGAACGAGTGTGCAGGGATATTAATGATATCAAGCGGAGCCAAGGAACCGGTTCCATTGGACCATTGCACTTTGGGAAGTTAGAAACTCGAACATCTATTAGAGATAACTTCATCCAGTTTTTGAAGCCCAAAAAGTTCACTAATATTTTTCTACAATTTGTGAATTTCACTTGGCACCAGCTCCATTCAACAGACGGGTTCCGTTTTAATGGATGTCCCTTATGGATGGTGGATGAACAACAAATACACGGAGGATCATTCTGTAAAGATGCAAAAAGATATCCATTGGCACACTGGCAATTCATTTCCCAGATAATGATTTAAACGAATAAAACTGAGATTCACAAGGATTGTTTTCTCGGACGGTCGGACCCATTTCCTTGGCACATATTGTAAACAGTTAAGTAAATAAAATCGTGCCTCGGTGATTCATCGTCTTTCTTTGATGAAAAAGAGGATCCAATCACTGATTTAGAAGAGTATTTGATTCCTTCATTTTTCTTCGACGAAGATAAAGAAGATTCAATAGTCAAATCAATTCCAACCATGTGAACGCTTCCGTGAATGAGTCTGAAAGGAATGATCAGATTGTGAGTTTTCGCAAACCACTAATTGGTGAGTGTTTTTCAACTATTGTCAATTCATCTCGTAACGTATTTGATCCAGGAAAGTCTCTCAAACTCATTAAGAGGCTTTGTTATCTGGCTGGTGTTTCTGAATTTGGTTTTGATACAATTACTTCATGTTCTTTTGCACTCTATGTTTGTTCAATTTTCATGGATGAATTTGGTAGAAATTCTGTATGTGTGCCGATTTTTCTAAGAATGGGTACTGGCCAAATTCAGGGTTAAGAGATCAAATTGTTTGTATATTGGCTAAGGGATGTGTTTCTAGCACTGCTTGGCAGCTGTTTGTCAAAATGCTTTTAATGGATACCGTGTGTTGTGAGCACAATTTTTTTTATCACCACACACTGCCTACTGTGTTACTTACTTACCATTCTTTCAACTCTGCGGATAAAGTATTTGATCGTGGAAAAGAATTTCAGCTTATTCAAAGGGTTATTAGTCAACAAGTAGCTAGTGAACAATCTTTTTACATTGGTGTCAACCTTACTGGTGGCGTATTTGATCGTGGGAGAGGAATTGAACCCATGGGAAGGTACTCTTTATTTGATAGTGATTATAGATTATGTTTTGATTGGGTATTTAGTTCTTGTTTATTCGTTCTTCATGTGGGTTCAGTTTCAATGGTTTACTATAATGGAAAATTTATTCAGGAGCTTATTAATAAGCATGGTTTTAAATCAGATTCATTGTTTTATGATTTAATTCGATGGGTGTTAGCTAAAACTGGTGCAATGCTTCTATTAGATACCTCTAGGAGTTTGAATATGACTGTTTACTTCTATCTTTATTTTGATGATAGTTGCTCATTATTTGGTCGAGGTAAATGTGTGGTTATCTCCTCGTTTTCTTACTGGAAATTGCTTATTTGATTGCTTCTTCGCTCTGGGTACGAATCAAATAATTGGGTTATACATTCGCTGGATCTTGTATGTGTTAAATCTGTTAATACTCATGATGGGATGAAGATTCTTGCTAATATGCCAGAGAGAAACAGATTTGTACTACGTTTGCTGACTGGGATGGATGCAATTAGGCAAAGACATGCATTATTTGCTAAAATGTTGTTGCAGGACTACGTCTCCTGGTTTACTTGGATAATAAAGTTTGTTCTCCGGAGGTGTTTTACTTTGCATTTTATTTATACTCTTTTAGTATATGATCCTGGCAAAGCATTTGAACAATGGTGGGTTTGCTTTCGGTTTGTTGTAAGTGCTTCTGATTACCAGAAAGATACTTGTCCTCTCATTCTTCATAATCAAGTGCTTGTTCAACGACTAGTTCTTATGTACAGGAGACACATTTAGTGAATTGTCGAAGAGAGAAGCAGGGAAAGACCAATTTATGTGTTACAGTTGGTATGCAGTTTTCATCCTCAACACTAAATATGCACAACCACATCCGATAAATACTTCAGTCAGTCTTTCTCATAGTTCCTGCCATTTGCACCTTCTTACTTGTCTTACAGAACACTTTGTAAGCTCCAAAGTATTATTCAACAACAAGTTTCTTGGTATTGGATGGTTTTATCTTTCTATTGCTTATACTCGTATATTGTTTGATCGTGGGAAGACATTCAAACTCAGTATGTGGGATTCTTGTTTTCTGAAATGGAAGTTTAGATTTGGGTTTGCCTATGACGTGGGTTTGAATTTAGTAGATAAATGCCATAGAAGTTTTGTTCCTGAGCTGGTTTATAAAATAGGGGACCGACCAGATTAGTTGTTCAGTGTTTCAATTGTTTATCTTTCAGCTAACGATGGATCGGAATTCTTTATCTTACTGCGGAAGTGTGGTTCACTTGAGGTGTCAGAATGTGTTCCCAAGGAAATTTCTGCTCCTACCTTTCTTATAGTGCCCACAGGTGCAGTAAAGATTTGTATGACTGTCTATGAGCAAATAAAAGTGGGTTTGGCGTTATATAGTTCACTGATTCTTGGAAGCGAGGGAATATTTGACTGTCATTTGTGGCCAGAGTTCATTCTGATGTGGTATAAGGATGATGGATGAGAAGAATTCATTTTGGTGGCAACGGTGTTAGTTTCTCTTACAACTGTTAAAGCTAAGTTTCCTGGTCAGGGTGGACGATTACATAGGACTGCACCAAGACCATTTCCCACTACTATTTCTGTTGTCCCTTTTTTTTCATAGTACTCCCAGTTGTGGTGCGGAACTTTATGATAGTGTTTGTGCAGTCAAGGGATGCAACCTATGCTTTTACAGTGGACAGAATGGTGAACCAGCTTCGTCATTTCATTGGGTATTATGGACCTGTTCATTGTTGGCAGAATGGTGAACTTTATGACTGTTTGTGCAGTCAAGGGATGCAACCTATGCTTTTACTGTGGACAGAGTGCAGGAAAGTTCAATTTAATGGTCGATTCTACTAGTGGAATTGCTTTCTTGTGTGGTTATTCTACTTTGCAGATAAGGGGTCAGTGGATGGCTAGACATGGAGTGGAAGAGTTTCAAGGCCTCACTTGGTCATTAATTAGCATGACAGTCTATTGTCTTCTACCGCCTGCTATGAGATATTACAAAGACAATGACTTCAACAATGTGGCAAGGTCTGTTCGTTGGGCCATAATCCTGACATTTTCATCTTTCACTACTTTAGAAGAAACAACCACATATAGATACCAAGATGTACCTGCTATGGTTAGAAGAGGGTGTCCCATAT
Organism: Papaver somniferum; assembly: GCF_003573695.1. Classification (NCBI taxonomy): domain Eukaryota; kingdom Viridiplantae; phylum Streptophyta; class Magnoliopsida; order Ranunculales; family Papaveraceae; genus Papaver; species Papaver somniferum. Next base: position 35,483,859 of record NC_039366.1, read on the forward strand.
CTATTCTCATCCTTGAGGACAAGGATGTTTCCAAGGAGTGGGGAATGTCATGTACCTGCTATGGTTAGAAGAGGGTGTCCCATATCATATCCCGTTAGTAGTTAGTAAGTATGATTAGTATTAATAATTAGTTAATTAGTGTTTAATTAAGTTGTAACGAGTCGTTTAGATGAAACCACCTGTTGCCTTTTGGGTCGTTGAATGTAAGGATGGGAAAACCTAGCTTTATAAGTTATGCGTCTGTAAGAGAAGAGATTGAGCAAATTAATGAAATTGAATCGTTTAGTCGATTTTAGGCAGTGTTCTTCATTGAACCTGAAGGCTTGATTCGTGGGAACAAGAAGTTAACCTTAAGTCTCGATCCAATTTTGTGATGTACATCTAGGTACATGACAATTTTCTTGTTTGATTGCACTTTGCTGATAAACTGGAAACTCGAACATCTTTTAGAGTCTGAAGATAATTTCTTCCAGCCTCTGAACCCTAAAACCCGATTGTGGAGTAGATTTATGGTGTTCCCAACTTAAACCACTCTCTCTCCTCTCTAAAAAAACCCTCTCCACGTAATATTAAAATAACCAACGACATCGGTTCTCAAAAGAGTCAGTCTTCTGACCGATTTATTAGGCAGAGTCTCTACGCTATGATTACGTTTTTGATAAGTCTTTTGAATTTGTAAAAACTGTATAACAAATCTGTAACCATCTTGAATACTTTTCAAGTATAAATAATATCTCTGCCTCCACTGCAAAACTGTGGAAGTATTCACCAAAATATCTTTTCTAACTTGGTATCATCCTTGATCCAAGCTACGCTTCCAATACCTAAAAAAAAACCATCACCACAAAACCAAACACCAAAAACAGAGAGATGACAACAACCAATCAACTAATAAATGTCCAGATTCATCATCTGGTAACACTCAAATTAACAGAAACCAATTACCCACTGTGGAAGACACAATTCAAACCCATTCTGAAGGGCATGGATTAACTGGCTTCATTGATGGCACCAAAACAATACCACCTAAAACTTTACCCAATTCTGAAGTTGTAAACCCTGATTTTAAAGCTTATGAAGAACAAGATTCCCTGCTGGTTGGTTGGATAAACTCAACCCTAACTCCTGAAGTTTTAGGGGTTGTTCGAGGACTAGACACAACAAAGGAAGTTTGGGACATGCTCGAAGCTGAGTATGCTCCAAAGACAAAGTTTCATCAAATGCACTTGAAGAAACAACTTCAATCTCTGAATAAAGGTAATAAAACCCTAAAAGCGTTTTTTAATGATGCTAAATCGTTGTTTGCACAGCTAGCACAAACTGGTTATGTGGTTACTGCTGATGAGATGAAACAATCCGTATGTAATGGATTGAATCAAACATATGATCCAATAGGTATGGTTTTCGGTATTATCTTTTATTAATGGATGTCTTTTCTCATTATACTTGGATCTTTCCATTAATCCAACGGTCTGATGCCTTTCAAACACTAGTACACTTTCATAAACAGGCTGAGAATCTAACAGGACATAAAATAAAGGTGTTTCAATCTGACAATGCCTTAGAATACAAGAAATTTACTTTCTATCTAAATGATAATGGCATCCAGCATAGATTTTCCTGCCCGCATACATCTTCACAGAATGGATTGGCTGAACGCCCACTACACCAAATGGAGTAATTTGTAACACTGAATTGTTACACTAATGTGTGTGACAGATTTTGTTACACAAATAGGTGTGACATCTTTAAAAAGTGTAACAATATATCCTTTTATAATTATATTTTATTTTTAATTAATGTTATGGCGTGACAAATTATCCATCCCAATAAAAAAATTAAAAAAATATAAAATAAGTGGAAATAAATTTCCCGCTCCAACCAAAATAATTACCGCCAAAATATACTTGAAATATCACATTTTCCCTCCCTTGCAGATTTTACTCCGGTAATTTAGATCACCACGGTTATTATATATTAAAAACCTAAAGGAGAAAAAAAATCAAAGAGTAAAAAGTAAAAGTAATATCTTCAATCGAGGTGCTTCTGTCTCTCACTCATTTTTCAATTATTTTTCACATTTTTCAATGCTTCTTCGTAATCTCCTTCACGAAAAAAAGAAAAGTACTTCTTTGTAATTTTTTTAGAAGGCTATTATTGGGGCGTCACATTCCATTAGAGGGGCGTCACCTAGTAGGACAAAAACGGGTCACCCATAAGTAATATCAAAAACCCCTTATCTCAAATAATTTTGTAATGACTAAACAACCCTTATTTAGTTAATTTTAATTTAATTTAATTAGATAAAAATTAAATTAATGAATTTTGTTATATACTTGGTGAATTCTGGGACAAAGTTTTTGTGGGAAGAAAAACTGGCCGTAAAATAAACTTCTACGGTTGGAAATAATCCAACTCTAGACGTAAAATCACTTCTACGGTTGGAAATATTCTAAACCTGGACGTAAAATCACTTCTATGGTTGGAATTAAAAGATAACTGGACATAAAATCAGATTCTACGGTTGGAATTAAAAGGAACCTGGACGTAAAATGAGCTTCTACGGTTGGAACTAATTCAAAACTGGACGTAAAACTACATGCAAATAAAATTCTACGGTTGGAATTAATCCAAACCTAGACGTAAAATCACTTCTACGGTTGGAAATATTCCAAACCTGGACGTAAAATCACTTCTACGGTTGGAATTAGAAGAAAACTGGACGTAAAATCGGATTCTACGGTTGGAATTAAAAAGAAACCTGGACGTAAAATGAGCTTCTACGGTTGGAACTAATCCAAACCTGGACGTAAAATTATATGCAAATAAAATTCTACGGTTGGAATTAATCCAAACCTGGACGTAAAATCACTTCTAGTTAAAGGGTAATCTAGACATTTTGTGTATGTGTTAGAATATCCCATAACCACTTTTTTGGACATTAAAAATCCAAGTGAAGCCGCTCTATTGGAGTGTGACGCCCCAATAATAGCCTTATTTTTTAATATACAGGATAATATGCTTCGTAATCTCCGTTATTCATCTGAGATTTCTTCTGTAAGAAAAAAATTCCCTTCGAAAAACAAAAGAAGGTTTTGATTTCGTTTATCAAATCATGAGATTCCTCAATTAGTCTACCCTAATTTTTACTGCTCTTGTGTTCTTCATCAACTATTCTACCCTAATCTTCGACCAATTTCTTCTGGAAGATTTTTGTTGCTCTTGTGTTCTTCATCAAATCATGAGATTCCGCAATTATTCTACCTTAATTTTTCAGATACGTTGTTAACAGATCGGGATTTCGTTTAATTGCAGATAAAATTGTTGTTAGGGTTTTCAGTCGATCCTTCACTATTCTTCTGTGGATCTAATTGATGTTTGCCCTAATTTCTATTTCAGGTTGAAATAAACAGTTGGTGCGATTTCAGGGATTCATTGCAATCAAATCTGGTCAGTTTGAGATAATACTGTGATTCCTCTTTTTGATGATGATTTTTGTTATGTAGTCGATTAGTTAACTTGTTAGTTTGTGAATATGTTCTTGTGACTTTTTTGTTATGCAAGCATTCTTGATTTGATTCATTGTTGTGGTTTATTTTTAAATGAACAATTTGGTTTCTTACAATTTCTCAGGAAAAGTTAGGTTTTTTGTGGATTTGTAGCTCTACTATGAGTGCTTTGGCTTGCTTAACGTGCAATTTTAGTTGTTTTGGACCGTATGATAGCTTCCATGAGCGCTTTGGCTTTAGCCGGAATGTGTCTTTTACTGCAATTTTAGATATTCGAGCTCCATGGTATCTGTCTGGTGGATCGATGTTAGTATGCAAATTCCACCATTTTTTTTTTAGTTTAAACAATTGTATCAGTAAGATAGTATATGATCATGATCCAGAGTAAAGAAGTAAGTGGGTGTGGGTTGCCGTTGTTTAGCGTAGGATGGGAGCATAATAAGTTGTTGCATCATGTAGATAGAACTTAATTTTGCGTACGACAGAGTTAATGCATTGGGTTATGTTAGACCTTGTCTCATCTATGCTTCCAGGATGCTATTACTGCTTTGTTTGTTATGCATGAAAAGAAATGTTATGTTATATTGTTATGGACATAATCATTTCCAACATCTAAACAAATTAGATTGACAAAATCGGGGAATTTGGATTACAAACGCTCATCGCTATCCTGAACTTGTTGAGACCACACTTATTGATGATAACATATTGAAGTGATAGTAGTATGGTATCCACACTTATTGATGTAAACGGGTTTGTATTTTCTTCTCTCTCACAAGAGAGTAGTCGTGTTACACAAGATAGCGGAGTTTGTATGAATGCAGTCACCACATACAGGAGAAAGAAAGGTGATAAAAGCCCTGTTGATCAAATGACCAAGTGGTATGGAATTATCAAGCAAATTCTGGAGGTGGACTACACCAATCGGGAAATCGTGGAATTTGTATTCCATTGTGATTGGGTGAAGGTAGAAAGTGGATGTAAAATATGCCCTGACTCTAATTTGGTGGTAGTTAATCTGGATAGGATCAGGAGTGTCGATAGGTACTTCGATGAGCCTGCAATTCTCGCTTGTGAAGCCAGCCAAGTGTTCTACTCTAAGGATTTGAAATACCCTGATTGGTGGGCTGTTATCCATTCGCAAAGGAAGATGACAAGAAAAGTTGATAACATTTCAAAACCCAAATCTGAGGAGTTTCAGGAAATATTCTCTGATGAGCCGCATTTGGAGGACCTTTTAAAGCTATGTCGTTAGTTTATTAATTCTTAAGATATTGGATGGTAGATGAAGTGCTAATAGATAATTGATGATTATGTTGCACTGCTATGCTGCTATGTTTTACTATGGATTTAACTGATGGATGGATACGTGTGTTCTACTATGTTTATCATTAGATTGTCCGCATAGTTACATTTACCATATTTGTCATTATGTTTTCTGCATACTTATGCTTACTATGCTTTGTTCATTTGTCGTGAGATTATCTACTAACTTATTTCATATGATGGTTTGTTTTCTTGATTAAAGGAGTGATTCATTATGTGCATTTCTTGTTATATGTTGTCTACTAACTCATCTTTTATTGTGTAGCATGGATACAAATCAATATGGCAGTGATGGTGTACAAACTATAACCACTCAATCACTGCAGAATAGTGCATATGTTGGGAATAGTTTCAAAGTTTTTGTTGAAGTTGATGCAGCTTGTAGACCAATGAAGAAAAATTTGCTTCTCGTGTAGGGGAACTTATACGAGCGCATTGCCCAATACGTTATGAAGATTGGAGGATTGTCCCGGAAAACTTTAAGGAGGATGTGTGGAATGGCTTAATGGTATGTAACCGTCTGTTTTAGGTTAACAAGTTTTTTTAAATACATTTCTTCTTGACTCTTGAGTTTCATTTTGGTGTAAATTTCTTACTTAGAGCGAGTTTAAGTTTAATGCTCCTTCGCACTTGGTACGCCCGAACCTCGAAGTAACCTTTTCACAGAAGTTCAGAACATTCAAATACCAGCTTCGGCAGAATTATTTCAAGATATCCAGAGGTAAAGCACAAATTGAAGCATCTATTCAAGCTGGTTTGGATCCAAATGCGTGGAAAAGCAAAGAGGAGATTCTAGAAACGTTCTGATGGGGGTTACTCCAAGTAATTGGACCGTTTTCTTTGAGAATGAGTTCAAAGAAGGAGTCAAAGAAAGCCATCAAAAGAAATCAGAGAACAAAAAGAAATGCACAATCCCTCATACTCTTGGGAGGCGTACCTATGCGAACAAATGTGATCTCCTTGTATCTTGTATACACTCCTCAATTATATTAGTTTTTTTGAAATTATATTTTTTTTATGGTTATACAACAAATATGGATTCAAATGAGCAGGCAGAAGAGGATGGGATGGTTACAGAGGATCGCGAATACACTTGGATGAAGGGTCGTGAAAAATGCGATGAAACTGTTCATCTATCAGCAGTTGAAAAATATGTAGGTATATCAAGAATTAAAGCATGTCAAACTTTTACTTAAACTTTCCTAACCGTTACTGGGAACACATATTGTGCAGGAACAAGTCAAAGCTGCCTATGAGAAGCGGAAAGAGGGAGGAACTGACTGCTCATATGATTTTGATTCTGATGGTTTAGTTGATGTCTTTGGCCAAAATAAGGGTAAAAGGTCTTTACGTGTCTTTTCCTCCAGCGTTTCTGCGAAGCGTGCTAAGCAAGCATTCCTGACTGCTTCTCTTCGCGATTCTACAGTTAACAAATGCAACTCCCCTGTCATCAGACTGAAAAAGGTAAACCCAACTCTTGCAATTTATGATAGTAACCATGTTTCTTTGGTTGTCATTGTTGCCTTATCTTTTATATCACTGTCTAAGATCAACGTGTTAGGAAAATTTGTACTTCAATTATTGCAACTGTATACTTCCATATCAAATTTGTACTTCAATAATTGCAACCTTGTAACTCTCATAGGCTTGTTTTAGTACAATCAGTGAAATACTTCAATAATTGCAACCCTGTAACTCTCATAGGGCTTGTTTTAGTACAATCAATAAAAATTGTGATGTTGGTGCGTGTGAAACTGAAACTTCAAATGGAACGGCATACAATTTTTATAGGTTGGTAGTCTCTCCCATGTAACATCTTGGCTACTTTGACTAGAAATCTTTTATTATTTTTCCATTAACATTTGGCACAATTCAGTTCATCCTCTGTTTTGTTTTGTTTTGTTTTGTTTTTTTTTGATCTGTTTTGTATGATCCTAAAAGCTAACTTACCCATGATTACTAGTTAGCCTTTTCTCAGTATTTGTAATCAGGTTAACTTTTAGGATTCTAAGAAATGGTTAATGATAACACACAATATATATGACGACTTTGTATTTTTCTTGTTGAAGCATTTATGATTTTACGTTGATTGTGTACTATTGCATTACAGGTCATGGCACAAAATATATCCAGTGTCCATCCGACAAGCGAAGAAACAATCTTGGATGATTCTTGTACCCCCAACTCTGAGTTCCCTCTCCAGAAAATCATGCTTTTACCAGGAATTTAGATACCATGTCAGAGCCACAACCTTTCGACAATTCTGGTTTTGAAGAGTCTTCATATCAGAGTGTGAATTTGTTGGACATGAATGGAAAAATAGTTGCAGCTGGATATGTGGCAACCGGTTTGGAAGGTGAAGTCTGTCACCACAGAATTGTCCAAAAAAAACGAGACGAAAGTTCGCATAGAACGCGTCTACGATGATTCTGCACAAATTTGGGACCCTCCTCAAAGTGATGACTTCTATAAGCTATCTTCTTATGTTGCTGGTGGTTGGATAATATGGCATAAGAAGCGTCTGCTATTTACAAATTAAACTTTGTGTACCTTGTTACAGATCAGTACTACTAGGTAGAGTTTATGTTTTAATTTATGATAGTTTCTATTGTTTAGTGTTTTAAGAGTGTATTGGGGATATCCAGTGGATGTTGAAATATATTTCTTTTTACTAATTTAATTTCTATATCTATTAAAAAGTTTGGGTACCATTTTTTTGGATTATGCACATCTAACAATGGGGTGAGTTGGGGAAAGTGGGTGTATGAATCCGAAACAGGGTGGGAAAATAAAAATGAATTTTCTTTTCGTAATTACTGTTTAAATTATTACACTTATATATGTCATATAATTAACATACTTTTTAGTGTGATTTTAATTAATTAAAGTCACACTTATTAGTGTGACCTCTAATGTGTAACAAAAGAAAAACACCATATTTATGACACTAATAAGTGTGATAATAAATCAAATGTCACACTTATTTGTGTAACAAGATTTCTGATTTGGTGTAATGGCGCCGAATAAGGCATGTAACTGAATTTGGGTTAGCTTTACTATATCATGCTCATATGCCGAAACACTTCTGGTCTGATGCTTTTACAACTGCCTGTTATTTAATACACATGTTACCAAAATCTTCTTCCATATCAGAAGCACCATTAGAGTTACTTTTCCGCAAAAAGCCAGATTATAAGTTCTTAAGAGTTTTTGGATGTTTAGCATTTCCCTGTCTTCGTCAGTACAATTCCACCAAATTAGAACCTAGGTCCCTTCCATGTGTTTTCATCGGCTACAGTAATGCACACAAAGGGTATGTGTGTTTACATAGGGAGACAAACCGGGTTTACATATCTCGCCATGTACGGTTCGAAGAAAGCTCGTTTCCTTTTCAGTCTCCTCAGCGGAACCATCCAGTGCTATGTCCAGGTAACATTCCATCTAGTACCAATATATTTTTATCACCTCCATTTGGTCGATGTCCGTTATCAAACAGGATGACTATTGTTGTTTCTCCGTCAAGTGCTTCTCCAACAACTTCACCAGTACATAGTCCATCACCAGCAACTTCTTCGTCAGCTATCTTACCTGTGCATAACACCACTGCAACTTCTGTCAGTTCAAACTCAGATGTTGCAGCATCACAATCTGGTGAAGTTTCGTCGGATAACCAACAGACGACAGCTACTTCTGGTGATCTACAATCCGTTCCATCTGCTACCGAAGCGGCACAGAGTGCGCCTGTGACACACTCCATCAGGACGCGTTCTAAAGCTGGTATATTAAAACCAATTCAAAAGTTGTGTTTGACAGCTACCAAACATCCTCTACCTGAACCAGATTTCATGGAACCAACCTGCTTTACAATGGCAAACAAAATTCCAAAATGGATACATGCAATGGATGTACAAATTAATGCTCTCATCCGTAATGGTACGTACTCTTTGGTGAAACATGAGAAAGGCATGAATGTAGTTGGCTCGAAATGGGTCTATCGTGTGAAGCAAAATCCAGACGGAACTGTAGAACGCTGTAAAGCCCGCTTGGTTTCTAAGGGATATAATCAGCAGGAAGGCATTGATTTTAACAAGACATTCCCACCTGTTATAAAGTCCTGCACCATACGTTTGGTTTTATCTATTACTGTGATGAATCAGTGGGCCATTAAGCAGCTCGATGTGGAAAATGCCTTCTTAAATGGAGAGCTCCAGGAAGATGTATACATGCAGCAACCACAGGGATACGTAGATAAGGATTTTCCGAACCATGTGTGAAAATTGCACAAGTCCCTATATGGCTCGAAGCAGGCGCCTAGGGCGTGGTACTCAAAGCTGTGTAGTCATTTAATTTAGTTGGGATTTAAAGGTTCTATTGCGGATAGTTCTCTTTTTATCAAAAAATCTTCTGACTCAATTTTGTATGTCCTGGTGTACGTAGATGACATCATAGTCACCGGCTCACGGCCAGCTGAGATAACACAACTTATCGTTGATCCTGGAGATGCCTTTGACCTAAAAGACTTGGGAGATTTGTCTTTCTTCTTAGGAGTTGAAGTACTCAGGGATGACAAGGAATTAATTCTCTCTCAGCGTAAGTATATTGCTGATCTTCTCCGACGGACAAAATTGGACGGTTCAAAACCAGTCAATACACCATTAGTTGCTAATGCAAAGATCCAGAAACAGGGTACAAAAAAATTTGACGATGCAACTCTGTATCGAAATGTGGTAGGTGCACTTCAGTATCTGCATCTAACAAGGCCTGATATTTCCGTGGCAGTGAATAAGGTATGTCAGTATATGCACGACCCGTATGATGAGCATTGGGAACTTGTGAAGAGAATACTGCGCTACCTCAAAAGCATCATCGACCTTGGTCTCCATTTGCGACCTTCTAAGGATTTTTCACTGCAAGCCTACTCCGATGCAAACTGGGCTGGAAGTTTGGATGACCGTCGTTCCACTAGCGGATATTGTATCTATTATGGTGGAAATTTAATATCGTGGAGCGCTAGAAAGAAAAAGACAGTGTCGAAGTCCAGTACCGAGGCAAAATACAGGGGTGTAGCCATTGCAACTTCGGAGATTATCTGGATTCAATCACTGCTTAAGGAGCTTGGTGTTTCTGTTTCAACACCTATTCTATGGTGTGAAAATTTGGGTGCGTTTTACTTGACGGCTAATCCTGTGTTCCATGCTCGCACAAAGCACATCGAAATAGACTATCACTTTGTCCGCGAACGTGTTGCAGATAAGCTACTGCTGGTCAAGTTTATTAGTTCCAGGGATCAGTTGGCAGACATATTTACTAAAGGCCTTGCAGCACCAAGGTTTCAACTCATCCGTAACAAGTTGCACATTCGCCAGCTCCAGTACAACTTGAGGGGGAATGTTAAGATAACCAACAACATTGGTTCTCAAAAGAGTCAGTCGTCTGACCGAGTTATTAGGCAGAGTCTCTAGGCTATGATTACGTTTTTGATAAGTCTTTTAAATTTGTTAAAACTGTATAACAAATCTGTAACCATCTTGAATACTTTTCAAGTATAAATAATATCTCTGCCTCCACTGCAAAACTGTGGAAGTATTCACCAAAATATCTTTTCTAACTCGTAAAAAAAGAAAAGAAAACGCCGCTGCCATTTGCTTGCTCGGATCTAGTCTGATTGGACTAGCTCCGAGCAGGATTTCAATTGTTTTTCATCTTCAATCACTGTAGTTTAAGTTGTTTAATCATGAAATGTCTGGGTTTTAAAAAAAAGAGGTCAAGTAGACAGGGATGATTGAAGTTCTCTCTCCCTTTGTCTCACTAGAATTCCCTGGATCGAAGATGTTGTACCCTGCCAATCTTACCTCATTTTAGTTCCCACCTTACTACATCTTCACCAGTGAAATCCTTAATTAATTTTCATCAACCAAAGCCAATAGAAGCACACTTAATCTCAACCTAAACGAAATCTCTATCAACCACTTCCTTATACACCCCATCTCACATCCTTTAAACACTCTCATACATCCCCTATCACAAATCTCTCACATAAATTCTTAACCAACAAAGGTGTTGGTTTCTGATGATGATCTGGCTTTCGATCTTCAGTTCTTAATCAGCAATGATGCTGGTTTCTGTTGATCGCAAAATCAAGTGGCGGTGCTGCAATGGTTAGAGGTGGTGCAAAGGGTAAATGGAGGCTTTGGAAAAGTATGATTTAATTAGGGTTTTCATTTGTCTCGTCCTTCTACCTTAATGGGGTTTTTGGGCTTCGATAAGGTTGTCTTTTGTGAAAACTACAGGGAGACCCATTCTACATATTTTCTACACCGTGAAACCCACGGGCGGAAAATTTCACGCACGCACCCAATTTTCGTGAGAAAATTTCTCCCAAACCCAGAATTTATAAAATTTAGTTTCTTCGTATCTTATCTTCTTCACGGGAATTTCTTCTTCAATTATTTTTCTTTTCTTCCTCCCAACTGTGACTTATGATCAATAATATTGATAGACAATATAATCACATGAAGATTGGAAACAACAGATGAATGAAATCGAAAATTAGGGTTTGAGGTGATGTTATGAGATGAATCGAGATCTTGTTGTTTGTTATTTCCGAAAGATGTATGAATGGGTTTTTTTTTATGATTGAGAAGATGGATCTGAGATGTGTTCTGAGATGGAGATTGGGTTTAGTAATTGTTTCAATCAAGTAGAACATGAAGAAAAGTTAATTAGAGATTTAGAAAATACAGGGAATAATAATAAAGCTTATTTGAGCTTGGATGATGAACGACGACGACGAAGAAGATGATGCTGTTATGAGTGCATAACATGTCATGCAGTCAAAAAATGGATGCGTAACACATCATCCGACATCTTTGTTATTTTGTGGGAAATTTAAAATTGATGCATAATGCATCATGCAGTCGAGAAAATGGATGCATAATGCATTATGCATCGAGAAAATTGTTGCATAATCTTTTATGCATCGAGAAAATGGATGCATAACCTGATATGCATCCTTAAATATGGTTGCATAACCAATTATGCATTAACTTTTTTATGTACGGACTAAAATCAACCAAAACAATGGCTACATAACTCGTTATAGATGCATAACTTTGTTATGCAGTCGAGAAAATGATTGCATAATTCGTTATGCGTCTGCATAATGTGTTATGCATCTGTTTTGGAGGCTGCTAATGAATATGTAGTCAGTTTTCGAAACTTTTCCCTAAAACGATGATCACCTCCGACTTTTTCGTGAAAAACAAAAATTTGATATTGTAGTTTGTACTCGTTATGTAGCTCTCTTAAAAAGATTTCCGACGATATAAAATTTGAAAAATTCCAAAACGCGGATTTTTAGATATGTTATATCCAAGTTGTATTGCCAATTATACCACTGAAAAATTAGGCTGCATACCGAGTTATACCTGAAAAAATAGTATGCATAACAAGTTATGTATTGATTCTTAATAATTTCGGATAATTTTGGGTGTCACGGTATCTAAAATTAATTGTGGACCTGACAATAAAAATATTATTATTTTTGAGCCTGCGCCTAATTTTCCCTTGTCTTTTCGGTTTTGGGCTAGGCTGTCTTTGACTCCTTACTCTCGCTAGAGAGTATCCCATGTAATTTTCTTTAGAGTATCCCATGTAATTTTCTTTTTATGGTTTGGTTGTAAGCAGTTCATATTTCTCTAATCTAATCTTTCTTTCACGATCAAAAAAAATAAATAAAATTGATACCCGACCCAAAATAACGCCGAGTCAGACGTATGACCAGAATTAATCGTAGAATCAGATCCGAGTCAGTCTCAAACAAACAAGGTTTAAAACCAGCTTCAACCGATTCCGTTTTAATGGATATCCGTTATGGAGTAAAAACATTAAAAGTATGAGTTTCACAAATTAATACAGAGTCTAAAGGGTGATTTAGAGGAGTGAATCGGATCACCACTTACACATCTTATTACAGAAAACTATCAAAATTCACAGGAATCATAGCTTGCAAGAAAATAAATAAAAATTCAATTAGCTTCTGATAATTTGTTAAATAGATACATTGAAATCTAACGAAGCATATTATTCTCAAGTGACATTACAGAGTAATACAGATCTTCTCCGATCTATAATCAACAAATCCTGGCTCCACGTTCTTGAATGGTCCTCTGACTGGAAAATGAGATAAGAATGGGCAAGAGTGAAATCCACTTATCTCTCTTTCCAATGGTTAAGAAGTTCCTCCAGTCTCAGTCTCCAGATCTAAATATTTTGAGAGGAAATATCATCATGCTGATATATTTTGTTGTTGACGATGGTATTGCTGCTATTGAACACTCATCTTCCATGATCTTGTTGCACAGAGACGCACAAATGAAGTTAGGGTTTGGAACTTTGGATACTTCCTTTCACTCTCTACACAAACAAGGGAAGTTGAGGCACAAATGACGGCCAAGAAGAGGAAACTATACTACTTATACGGGTTACACATGTGCTAGTTTACTTTAGGGTTTACATATCACCATTGATTTCACTTTTTATTATTTTGATCTAACGGCTGATCCACAATACACGTGGACGACTATGTTATTTGCTACCAGGCACCGGAACAATAAATTCACATCTCTTGTATTCTGTTGTTGCCCTTGACTCCTTAAAATGAAGCATCAAACTCAATCACATGCATGAACGCACTTCCTAGAATGAGTGTGCGGGGACTACGATATCAAGCAGAGCCAAGTAACTCTTTAACATCTACTAGGGATAACTTCATCCACCTTTCACTTAATACCACCTTCATTCAACTGAAAACCGAAGTAGATGAACAAGAAATACAGGTAGGTTAAGTTATACCTGTTGTTCTGTAGTAGGTAGGTATACTACTAGCACACTGACGACTCATTTCCGGAATAATGATTTAAATGATAAAACATTAATACAGATGTCTGGAAGAATAAAATCCATTTCTGAGATTCACAATCATATATGAGGGCATCTATACAAGATATGGTAAACATTTAAGTCAAGTTAGTAAAGATTGCTGCACCCTAAACTACCAAGTACGTATACTGTACATGAGTTATTCAACTGTAATCATATCACCATTCCACTCGCCATAAGTGAAACATAATTACTGTTGGACACAAGAGATGTTCGAGATACCTCCTCCAGCTTCCCATTTTCCAAAAGCAATATGCGATCAGCCATTAGAACAGTTTCTAATCTGTGGGCAATCACAAGTACCTGCAATCATGAGGTACACAGACAGAGCTGAGACTTTCACAACATGGGACACACATTGTACAAATCAAAAGAAAAATAAGTTTATTGTTCTTACAGTACGATTTTCCATTAGCCGCTCTAAAGCTTGTCTGACCAAGAGCTCAGATTTGCTATCAAGAGCAGAAGTTGCTTCATCCAAGAGCAGTATAGAGGAATCTTGATAGATTGCCCTTGCAATAGCTAGCCTACAATTTGTAAGGGAAGTTAATCAGATTAGGAGCACCTTTCTATATGAAGGTAATAAAGCTTTGATCTCAGACGTAGTCCCGTTTCCAAGCTTAAACTGAGTAATTTCTAGGGTTTGAGATCTCACCTCTGTTTCTGGCCCCCACTAAAAATTGAACCCCTTTGTCCAATATTGGTTTCATATCCTGCCGGAAGGTTTCTGATGAACTCATCTGCATTTGCAGTCTTTGCTGCATGCTCAACTTTCTTCATATCAATTTTTCCTAAGAAATCCCGATAGCCAATGTTTTCAGCAACTGTGCCTGAGAAAAGTGTCTGAAAAGCATATGTCAACAATCTTTTCATGAAATTAAACAGAGATAAACTACCCAGAAAAGACCAACCTAACTGATACTTTGTCAAACAAAATGACGAAATGCAACTATAGCATACCAGGTTCAAAATTCAAATAATGTCGGAGGCTTTAATAAGATAAATATCTATGCTTGAGATGTATGTATCGTGCAAAACCACAAGAACTGCCAGGAAAAGAAGAAAAAGAAAACACTCACTGTATCCTGAGAAACTAGACCAACATGCCGCCGAAGACTTTCCAGTGTACAGCTCCGGATATTTTGATCATCAATAAGGATAGAGCCTGCCAATAAAAGAAGACAACAGTTAGTAACGCAAGAAATTGAGTTGATATCACATGATCAGAATAAAAAGGACACAAGCGCTGATTAGTATAGATAGTTGGCTTGGCCACAATGAAATAATACACGTAACCCACTCAAGTATATCAGATATTTTTAATCCCGTACCACATAGAGGCTCATAAAGACGAAGAAGCAGTTTCAAGAAGGTCGTCTTTCCCCCTCCAGAGGGCCCAACAAGAGCCACAGTCTCTCCAGGTTTGATATGAAGATTCAATGCATCTAAGACAAAAGGCATATTTTCTCCGTACTTGAATGATACATTGCAAAACTTTACATCCCCAGTAACAGACCCCAAATCAACTGCATCTGGTTTTTCAATAACCTGTATTCAGAAATACGAGAAGCAGAACTTTGAAATATGCTTTGCTGCACGCAGAGCAATCAGCAAACATAACCTATCTTTAATCTCTATAATAAAATAAATCACAACTGAAGATGAAAATAGTAAAATGCTCAAAGCATATAGTTCCTATTCCAACCATAACCTATCTTTAGTCTCTATAATAAAATAAATCACAACTGAAGATGAAAATAGTAAAATGCGCAAAGCATATAGTTTCTATTCCACAGACGCATCCTTTTTAGTGTGAACATAGGGTTGGTCAACTCTGAGCTAGTGTGAACAATTGCCACCAATTCTTTTTGAGTCAGCCGAACCATATGATCCATAGACAGTCTTCGGAGAATAAATCTATGTCTTACATTTTACCCATTTAGGTCACGGTAAACAACCTGTACTAAGTCAGGATAAAGGAGCTTGGCGAGCAAACGGTAAAACCTCAGCCATTCCCCTATGAAAATAGGGTCACAATAGGCTTGGGGAGCCAACGATAGATCAATAGATACCAAGATGGGTGACTACTACGGAAGTCCTCGTGTACCTTTGTTTGGTTGAAAACCAGCCCTTTCCTTAGAAAAGGGAGGGAGCAGTCCTCGTATTTTTTTATGGGACTAAAAAGGCTTAGAAGAAGAAGAAGCTTATAATAAATAGCAAAAATAACACAAAAATTGATTACCTGAGAGCTGAACTTGGTTAAATCGAACAAGCGCTCAATAGCTGGTTCTCCTTGTTTCAACTCACTGTATGCCTTACCAACACCCTGCATGATTCTTTGTGTTTAGCTAGAATGACCCAATATGGAACGAAAGAAAATAAGTGAATAATCACAAAGCATCGAGCGAACACTAGTAAGTTAGCAATTGAATGTGAATGATAAACCACGTCTAGGAGTTATATATACATAATTTCTGTTGCTTAGAATACAAACATGTAGGTAACAAAAGTGATTTGGGAACATGAAAATAGAGTACTTCGCATGCTTCAAGTTCGTTTTTGCTTCAACCAAAGAGGGGGGGTGACAATCATTGATTCTGATTAGAGGATCAAACTATTACCTGGATCGGCTCTATCAATAGAAACAGTGAAGTTACAAAAGAAAGCATGCTTGCACCATCAATAGTTCCTCTGGAAACCACCACTGAACCAACACAAAATATTAACAGCGTTCCGATATATACACCTTGTACAATCTGAGGAATGAATGCTTTCATTCTCTTCTTTTTCAACTGTTCAGATAGGTCTGCCTGTGCAAGCTTTTGGAAACGTGCGCTCTCACACCGCTCAGCATTACTTGCTTTTATAAAAAGCATCGACGGAAGGACCTGCAAATTCAAAATTAGTGTTTTCCATTTACAAATAAACCCGAAAATTGAGACCTTCTGAACTATTCCAACAACAACAAAAGTACAACTTCCAAATCTGCAAAGAAGCAACATCCCATTTCTAATTACTAGTATCAAGAAACATACCTCATTCAAGTAAGCAGACAACTTGGCCACAGTAAGATGTGCCTTCTTTGATATTTTTGCAAGCCGATGGCCTAGATAGCCAATAACAATGCATATACACGGAATGACCTGCACATTCACAAATCACCTTAAAAATTACTCACCTCCGCAAACAACTATTCAAATCAAGCAAAATTACTATTAGAAAATGCTCTACAGACTTAGCAATTCAATCTTACCAAGGCCGAAACCAACGAAAGAATTGGACTAACTTTCATCATCTGAGTTGCCATTGCTGCTAATTGCAGCCCACTCGGCACAATCGTCTATTCCATATAATAAAATCATACATTGCAAAAGCAAGAACATAATACACATTAAAATCAGTAATTTTAGGTATTCAAACAAAATTGAGCTTCAAATCTTCAATTAAAAAGCAAATCATCAAATAGACTCACATTGAGTAAAGCATATACAGTATCAGCAATATCCGAAGCCTCAGCGGTAATCCGATACGCAACATCCCCAGTCAAAACACCACCCCCACCTTCAAAAAAGCTCAAATTTCTCTTCAAAACCCTCTCATAAACATAAACCCTAATCTTATAAGAAGAATTCAAAGCCGCTTCCCAAAGGAAAACCTGTTGCCAATAAGTCGCCACCAACCTAGCCAAAACCAAAACCCCCAAAAACAAACCCTCTTTCGGCAATCGTGTAGCATCAATTTTACTGAAAATCTCAGAGAATTTCCCAACTTTAGGAACAACTTTAGAAAGACAATAAACTGAGATAAAACTACAAACCCAACCCTTAATAATCGATTTCCATTCTGATTGAACAAAGGGTTTGATTGGTGAGAGAGATGGGAGAGTTAGAGGTAACGATTCGAATCGGGACTCGGTCTTCTGCTTGTTTACGGAGGAGTGGTTTACAGGAGAAAATGAGGAGTGGATTCTAGTGTGTCTAGTTTTGAGTGAGATTAATTTAATGGTGGAAGTTTTTGAGTGGAGGTTTAAGTACGTGGGTTTTTGTTTGAAGCTGCTAGTGCTAGGGCAAAGTAGAGGAGGAGGAGTGAATCGGATCACCGCCATTTTGAAGAGGAGATGGCGCCAATTTCAAGAGAAACTGGAATATGTATAGACCATGCGAAATCGACTAGGGCAGCAGTTGTTGGATGATGGGTAAGGAGGAATTTTATTCCCCGAGAGGGATGAAATCCAAGTATGAGACTAGAAGAATACTTCCTGGGCTAGCGATTCCCAGCGGGTCCAAGTTGTACAAGGCTTTTATAGGGAATTCAGATGCAAGATGTCGGTACAAAGAGTCCACATTCCCATTAATGTCACCAAAATGAGTTATGTTCCATTTAGAAACCTGGCGAGATTGGGATATACCCATTTTATTCCTATCCAAACTAGTGTGATAAGGGGTGTCTAAAAGGTATTAAAAGATCAAATTGCTCATATTAAAAAACCATGCCGACCAAAACATATTAAAAAAATCAAAATCTTTCTTCTACATTCTAACTGTACATGTGAAATAAAAAAAAAACACGAAGAATCAAAACGAACCAAAAGTCGGCAGGGTATTTTTTGTCGACCTTGCCGACTAAAATATAGTCGGCAGGGTATAAGGTTGAATACTATGCCGACTTTTCATCTCTGAAATTAGCAGTTACAGGGTCGATAAGATATCCATCTCTATACCTTGCCGACTATATTTTAGTCGGCAGGTTATGAAATCAATACCTTGCCGACTAATCATGCATTTGTAACACCTTCTTTGTATGTCAAAAATCCTATAGTCGGTAGGGTATTTTTTTTATCGACCTTGCCGGCCATAAGTTGTCGGCATGTTCTTCATCCGCAGACCTTGCCGGCCAGATATAGTCGGCATGTTCTTCATCCGTAGACCTTGCCGACTTTTCATATTTTCAGAACTGAAAATGTTGACTCCTTCTATAATTTTTGATTATAAAATCGCCCAGCAGCTCTATAATCCCATATTTATAAGTGTTTGGGTAGTACGATTAGCCATTTCCGTTACAAGTAGAATTCTTTAAAAAAAAACACACTCAAAAATCTACCCACATCCATGAGTTCAATCTAAAATAAAATCTAATTTCAAAATTTTAATCAACTAATTAACTAATTAAATTAATTATCTTAATCACATTTATTAGTGTTAATTAATCAAGGGTAGATTAGCCATTTTTGTAAATATGTGGATAAGGGGCTTTGTATTTTACTTCAAAATGACTTTATTTTGTCTCATTTGGTATACCCAAATTAATTTGGGTATACCCCAATCAAGCCAGGTTTAGAAAGTGTGATTCTTGTATATTGAAGCCTTTTGATAAGTTTATAACCAGGAGAACCTTATATTGAATTTCCCAAGCTTTAGCAACTTCAGCTGCACATGGTCTGTCATGTAACCAGGTTTTGAAAAACTTGAAAGGCTTTCCAAAGTTTTGGCTTAGAATAATCAGTAACCAACATTATTGGACAATGATCACTACCCAGTTGAGTAAGGTGAAGGAGTTTTGAGTATGTAAAGTTAGTATTCCAAACCCCATTGACTAAGGCCATATCTATTCTTGATCTCTTTTCACCTGTTCCAATGTTGTTATTTGACCAAATATACCCCTACCTATGAATCCCAAGTTCTTGAAGAATAAAATTAATGATACCATCATTTGATGAAGAACTTATAAAAGAAGTATCAGTTAAATGGAAGTTTAGATCTCCCAGGGCTGAGATATATTTAAGCGAATTTGCTTGACAAACTCCCATTGTAATTTCTTCTTAGAATGATCACAATAATCATACATACATGACAGTAACCATTCTAGATGGCTTTGATCACTTTGAACAGCTGCATGAATCATGTTATTTTCACAGCTAACAACATCACAAATAAATCCATCTTTCCACATAAGCATAAGACCTCCTGAAAGACCTACTGGTTGTAGATATCTAGTATTTGGGAATCTAAAAGGAGCTAGTAAAGTTTTCATTTTATTTTCATGAAGCTTGGTTTCATAAAGGAAAATAATATCAGGATTTTGTGTCCTAATCAAATCTCTTATCTTTTTTTCATGAAAACGATATCAAGGCAGCTGAGGTAGGAAAATAATTAGATATGACACAAAATCCTTTATGAGTTTCAAAACAAAAATATAGAGATAATTTTGTAAAGGACATGGATTACAACACACGGTATTTCCATACTTTAACTAAGAGGAATAGAGCAAGGATAATTTTGTAAAGGACATGGTTATGGTATTGTTTTATACAATACTACAGCTGAATGCTCTGGTTTCAAAGGATCCTATGCAGCTGGAGTGATTGATGCTGAAGCTGGAGAATGTCGAGCAGTGTTGGAAGGTTTGCAATGGGCTAAAGTAATTGAGCTAGACAAAATTCATCTGGTTGTAGATGCGGAAGCTGTTGTCAACTCGATCAACAATAATACCCTACTTGTTAGATGGGAAAATAGAAAATTTTTGAAAGATATAAAACTCTTGTTAGATTCGTTTCAGTTTTCATAGATTAATTAGTCATGTTAGTAGAAACCTCACCAGCTGGTTGATTCCATTTCGAAAACAGTTAGGAAGGACAAACTAGTGATTGAGGAATTTAGTCATGATAAAATGCTTATAGCCTGACAAAATATAATAAATAAAATTCTCCAGTTATCCTAAAAAAAAATCGGTACAAGGGGGAAAAGATGGTTAAATGGTGAGGGTACGAAGCAGGGTGTTTGAACGTAGACTGAGAGCCAATTTTTTTTTAAAAGGTCACTTTATCAATAATATTTTAAAATAATTTCCATAAATTAAAAATCCAATTTTTGGTGAATTAGAATATTTTTGTTTCTAACTTCTGTTTTTGGTTTTCGTTTCTAATATCTAAATACGTAATAACAAATTCCGTAAAAAGTTAAATAAGCGGAGAAAATGCATTCTTTCCTTCCCTCAGTTAAGAAAGGAAGGTGCAGTGTAAATATCACTCATCATCTACAATGACTTCAGTCGTATCTGCAATGACTTCAGTCGTTGTAGATGATGATTACATAGTTAAACTAGCTAATGCAAAACGGGAAACATGGAACACAAGGTGCAGCTGCATATTTGCAGTGATGAGAAGCGTACTATATCTAAATAATATGACTGGAAAAGGAATGACAAGAACTCATAATAACACAGTAAATTCTAGTCTGAGATCTGAGTGTCCAGTATTTAATTTCTTTGCATAAAAGAAAAAAGTACTCATTTGAAAAATGCACTTTAATTTAAAAATAAGTAGTGACTTTAATTTAGAAAAAAGTAGTGATAAAAAATGCAACTTATTCGAGCTACAAGTGAAGGTCTCAAAATCCACGTGGTTAGGCACGCAATGGTGCTGTTTAAAAATGTGTGATACTGGTTAGTCATTGACGGAAAACTAAAATTACGGTAATCCTTGCCATACAATTAAAAGAACAAGCAAAAAAAAAAAACTCACATAAGGTGGGCTTCATCCCTCCCACATGATTAGCATGGGACACCTTACGTGAGTGTTGGTTTTGTATTCTTTACTCGTATTTTTTTTTTTGAAGCATGATTATTATGGGACACCTCATGTGAGCGTTGGTTTCGATCTTCTTCGGCAAGAATACTGATCCAAACCTCATCCTGATTATCAGTATTTCTATGGGTGAAGCCAAATTAAGGCGGACAAGCCAAAACCCGCAAGTTAACCCGTGCCCGGCCCGTGAAAACCCGAACCCGGCTCGGCTGGTTCCAAAACAAGCCGGGTTCGGGTTGGAGAAATGTCGGCTTGTGAGTAAACGGGTTAACCCGTCCCGGCCCGTGAACCCGCGGGTACAACCCGTAAACCCGTCTAAATTGCTTATAATAAGTTATATTTAATCATAACCGTCGGATTATCTAGGGCTAATCATATCCTTACGTTTAAGGTATAAAAAGGAAAGGCTAAACCTAAAACATCATTCTCTTTTTTTCTTCTGCCTCTTCTGCTCGTTCTCTTCTTCTGTGTTCTTCGGCCGGTGGAGAATTAGAAATGATAGTGAGAGATTGAGACCGAGAGTTGAGGGGAAAGGTTTCGTTGGTGTTAATAATAGTGTTACTGATGTTAATTAAGTAAAAAGAAGATGATGAAGAAGTTGTGAATTAAAAAGGAAAAAAGTTGGGTTTTCTCTGTGGTTAAGATTGAGTTTGAAATTGAGGAAATATAGATCGAAGTATGGTTGTTGGTAGTGTTGTTGAGTCGAGAAATTGATTCCAACTCAAAAGGGGGAAGTAATTTAGAGAAGATAAATTAGGGTTATGTGAGTTGAGGATTGATTATCAAATTCCAGATGGGATTTAAGATCGTGAGATGTAGAAGAAAATAATTATTCTTATTTGAAGATTGATTTACAGAAAAAAAAAAAAGATAATTATTGTAAACTCAGTATGAATTTAGAGTTAGGGTTTTATTATAAGAATCATTATGAATCTTTTCTTTGATTGCATGTTGTTCAACTGTGGTTGTTTTATCTAGTAGTTTCTTATGCATTGAGATTGAGTTGAAATTCTTTACATACTTCTGCAGGCCAAAGAAGGTGATGGATCCGCAACACTTTCAATGGTCAGTAGATCATCCTTCCCGTTTGCATTCCTTTTTTATTTAATTTTTTACGCCTTAATTATGACCTACGACAAATTACAAAAATATGAGTTACTGGTGTGATCGAATTACTAGTAGTATTGTTAACTGGCAGTACTCAGTTCTAGCCATCACGGGGGTTGAACATCTAAAATGGTATTGCACTCTGAATATTATTATCTAGTTTTGTGACTAAATGGTGTCATTTCTTGTAAAGTTATCTACTAATTCTAAAAGGGGTTGGTGACTGATTCTTTTATGTTTCCCGACTAACTATTTTTTTTTTATTTTGTATATAAGTTGGCTCAACTGAGGGAAGAGTTGGTGTCCATCATTTGGATTTGCATGATTCTCAGCAAGAGAAAAACTTCACCTTCAAATGTATAGAATTCTTGCTGCGATTGAAGCAACGATGGGTTGAGCTGAAAATGGACTGATTAGATGTATGTTAGGTGTTATAGGGAAGGATTTGGAAGGATTTGTGTTTGTTTATTGTAATACTTGTGTTTGATCTTTGTAATTTGTCCTAAATTAACTTAATTAAAATTTGATTTGATTTTTAATCTAACAAGCCGGGTAACCCGTGAACCCGCAAGCTTTACCCGTTACGGGCACGGGTTGAAGAAATGACTACCCGTGAAGAATATCAACCCGCGGGTTTTGGCCCGTATTAACCCGAACCCGTGTAACCCGTAACAAGCCAGCCCCGGCCCGCCCGTTTGCCAGCTCTAGTCCAAGTTCTCCGATCAAATGATAAGTATCTTGACTCTCTCCTCTTCACTAGTAGAAGCAAGATTACCTCATTTATACCTAGGGTGAATAAAATCAAACTCAAATTGTCTAGTTGGAAAAATGTTCCCTTCAACCCAACAGGTAGAAATATCCTCATTAACTCTGTCACATCCACTACCAGCATTTACCAGATGAACTGTTTTAAGCTTCATAAGCAAACTTGTTAGGATCTAAACAAGCTGCAAAGAGATTTCTTCTCGGGAGAAAATCTGGAGAATCCTAAAGGTTACTATCCAAAGGCCTGGACTGCTGTCTGCAAACCCAAGGACTTGGGTGGCTTAGGCTTCATGAACATAGAACAGTTTAAGAGTTCTATTATTACCAAAATTGGTTGGAGACTGGAATCTGAAAAGGATTCCTTATGGTACCAGCTGATGGATGCAAAGTACCTCATTGGAAGAAATGTGCTAAACATGAACACCGAGTCAATGGATGGGGATTCTTGGATATGGAAGGGTATCAACAACATTCAATATCATAGTTCTTGGAGAATTGGTAATGGCAAAAGAATCAACATTTGGGAAGATATATGGATTCCAAACATCTCTACTGCCACTCATACCTGCTAACTTTCCTCCTGAGCTAAGAAGGGTTGAACATCTTCTTCTCTCTAATGGTGAATGGAATGACCCCCTAATAAATTGTTGGTTCAACAGTACTACTGCCCAAGCCATTATCCAGTCAAACACTCACCCAGGAGATGAATACAAAATAGTGTGGAACCTCACAGATTCTGGAAACTTCACTGTCAAATCCCTCTACAAAGCCAAGATGGATGGTTTATACTGCAATGATATCCAAACCAGCAACTGGAAAGCCTTATGGAATATGGACATTGCTCCAGTCATTCAAAATTTAATCTGAAAATGTGCTCATCGAATCCTCCCCACCAGTGCAAAAACTGCTAGCATCCTCCACTACGATAATCCTATATGCAAGTTATGCAATACGCCTGCTGCTACTTCTGTTTGGCATCTCTTACTTGTGTTTCCAGAAATGAACCAAGAGTCCACTCACTCCATGAAGTGTGTATTATAATCAAAATTCCCATGTTCTGGACCTTAACAGATATCTTCGTTTGTGCAATCTGCTCTTCTTAGTACATTTGGAAGATATATCCTAAGCATACCTTAGCCTTGTTATTTAAACCTTAAAAAATATCTTAGCCTTGTTAAGGTTCGTATCCACCAGCAAGAAGGCTAAAATCATACCTTAGCCTTGTTATTTAAACCTTAACAAATATCTTCATTTGTGCAATCGGCTCTTCTTTTATACGTGGTGGATACGAATTGTCCGAGTTGGTGAGGGTGCTAAGATACAAATACTGTCTTCATTTTTAAACGTGTATATATATATACCTTGTCCCTGTTTTATGCCTTAGTAGCTGATGCGATTTCGGACAAAGAGTGAGGATGTCGTGGCAAACTAGTCCGAGATATTGCTCCTGCGCGAGTCGTCAGAGAGGTTTTGCTGCTTATTCTGTCTGTGTGGTGGTTTCTGACATTGCTAAGGGTTAAATCGTTTATGTCTCGATCGGGCGTGATAGGCTTTTCTTGTGTCGCTGAAAGTGAGCTTCGGATGGAACTAAGTGGGTTGCTCCTGGCAAGGTATAATCAAGATGCTCCTGCGATGTATTTTTAATGTTGAGAGTTCATTTAACTCGTTTAGTGTATATGTCCTCCTGTTATAACTGACGCGAATGGTACTTGTAGTTTTTAAAGTACCTGTTGATAATAGAATTTTATCGTTGAGTTATTTCATTCGATGTGTTCGCAGTAGTGGCTCTGAGGTGTTTTAACATATACGGTTGGTCCAGCCATGGGTGACAAAGCCAAAGAGTGATCAGTTCCTTAATTGGATAGATCATCTCTTACAGTGTTGGACTTAGAGCATAGCGTTTTCCCTTCTCGCCTTTGTTATAATGCCTTTATTGGCTTGGTTTTTAATAGTGCCCAGTTTAGGTTACACTTGCCTCATGATTAAGTGACTAATTGTTTGTCACTTTTTTGTCAACCGTTATTTGGAGGGCGATATCTCGGTCAAGTGAGTCTTGTCTTAGACAAAGGTAAGTACCTTGATTCTGGATATCTCCTGTTATGACAGGACATCATCCGATTCATGATCGTGATGGCATTACCTTATGTCTATTTCCGTCTCAGGTAGCTTAGGGTATCCCCGCGTCATCTTACTTTAATGGGCTAGATGGCATTGCCTTAGGTTTGTGTCCGTCTTGGACAACTTAAGTATTTTACCCGCATCATTCGGTGTAGAATGAAAGGTGTGGCTAACACCATGCCATGCTCTGGATGGTCTTTCGTTAAAATGCAAATGTTGTATAATTATGCTATATGTAAGTGCAAACAAAAAATTAAAGTGAAAAAGTAAAGCGAAAAGTTAAGGCAAAAAACAAAATTACGAGGAAAAACTAAACTAAAAATTCAAAGAAAATGAAGTGTACACACAAAAGGATTAATTTTATTATCTTCAAAAGAGGGTTTATAAGCCCTTATTAATTCAGGTAAGGTATGACGACCTTTTAGAAATAGGGATCCGAGTCCCATTTTCATATTTTATCTTCCTAATATGAAAATGACGATGACCATTTTCATAAGACTGTAAGTCAATAATCCATGAATACATAAAGCAGATGTATAATAAAATAACGAAAACCAATACCAATAGTCCTTGTAGATAACTCATCCTACCAATTTTTAGGATGTTCATCTTTTTTCGATGAAGCTCAAAAATAACCACCACCACTTTTATCGATCTTATTCTCTCATATTTTTCCTTTTCCTCATCTGCCATCTATAATCATCAATTCAAGCAATTACGAAATCCATATCCATAAATGAGGAAAAATCAAACTAAGACTGGTTAAATTTCAAATTGAATTATAAAATCATAATAAACAAGAAATTAAACTGCCAAACATAAATTGGAAGAATTTTATATTTACAAGAGAAGGAAACAAATTAGGAGATATCCCTTACCCTATGAAATTTTAGTGTCCAGGGTTTGTAACAAGATTAATCATTATCCAGGTTTCTCTGAAGAAGAATAAAGGACGAGGAGAAAACTCAAAATAATGGGTTCGGTTTTGATTTAATTTTGATGCTATTTAGGATTCAGTTGGTTAACACGATTTAGGATTTTTAAAGCGGATAATTGATAAAAGATAGGAAAGATTCTCTGGTAGGGTTGGAAAAATCGAGTAGGAGATGAAGAATGGAAGTTTAAAATTAGGTATTTCCTTCCCATAAAAGGAGCGAAAGATACATTTTTTTTTTAGTTTTTTATGGTGGTTTCAGGTCGATAGTAACGAGAGCTTGGAGGAGAAGAAGAAGAAGTGGTAGGTTATGTTATTTTATTTTAATTAAGAACGTGGGTCGAGTTCTCGCTCGACGGGGATTTTGCACTTATGACCTGGGCAGTTTCTTCCTAATATAACCACGACAAGCCGTCTCAAAATCCCACCAGTTTTCACGGCCTCTTATGTCGTGACTAAAATGCTATGATACCTCCGGATCATACAAATATGAGTCTCTTGTCAGCCCTAAGAAAAAACTCTACAAGTCATGGCAAATGAGTGATCTACTGCCGCATCCCACGCTAGGCTGTGGCTATATGTCATCAATAGCCTCGAGTAGTGTGAAACCGTGGAAAAGCACGTGACTAAAAGTCGATATTTTTGTAGTGGTAATTAGTCAAAGTGTCCAAAATGTCTGTTTTGAAGTACAAGTAAGGAGTCAGAAGCTGTTTGTCATTGCCTTAAAATCATTTCAATGTTTTGTTGCGCCAAAACGTGCAGAAGCGTTAGGTTTGCACTACTACGAGGTATCTCAATATTGCCAAGAACACAATCACACACACAATAAGAACAAGTATTTAACGAGGTTGAATCCTCGGGAAGGAATAGGCAATTTTATATATCACCGTATAGGTTGGAATATACAAAGCCTAAGCAGAGAAGAAGAGAAATTTTTACTTAGTTCTGGTGTGTTTTCTCTAGTTCTCTCTATGTATATTTATACATATCAATAAGGCTGGACACATTCCTTAATAAGGATTACTTTTCTACAAGTATAGGGTTTCCTAACTTAACTCTAAGATACAAACCTCTTAAATTGCTATAATTAGGACACTAGTAATTGGTTTCCCAAACCAACTAGTTTTCCTAATCTAGTCCTTGACCATCCTACCAACAATTCTCCACCTCAGATCATGCATTCATGCATGAGACGATAAATAGATAAGATCACCTCCATCTTCCAACGTCGATTGAACCATCACTGGCTTCCTACGTATCCTCAATAGGAATCAAACCCGACCGTAGTTCTCTCAAATAGCCTTACTAGAAGACGTCCACCAGGTTCCTAAGAAGCTCACACCAAAAGGGCCTTTCACCAAACCGGAAGGATGTGGATCAATTTCGAACAATGTCGAAACTTGATCCCAGATACCACTTTAGTCAACATATCAACTAGTGTCTTTGGTATCGATCTTCACAAGTAGAATGTCTTCTTCTTCAATAATTTCTCTCACAAAGTGAAATCGTACGTCTATATGTTTGGTTCTATCATGATGCACTTGATTCTTAGCCAAATAAATTGCACTTAGACTATCACAATTCACAGGCATTTGGTCTTGCACAACTCCTAAGTCATGTAGCAAACCTTGTAACCATATAACCTCCTTAAATGCCTCAGCCACTGCCATATACTCCGCCTCCGTAGTTGAAAGCGCAACAGTAGGCTGTAATATTGATCTCCAACTTACTGGTGCCCCTGCTACAGTAAATACATACCCTGTAGTTGAACGTCTCTTGTCCAAATCACCAGCATAGTCATAATCCACATACCCAACACACAACTGATTGTTACTTATATCCTTCACTAACTCCAAGCCAACATCAACCATACTGTAAAAATACCTCAAAATCCATTTCACAGCTTGCCAATGTTCCTAACCAGGACAATGCATATAACGACTGACCGTACTAACAACATGTCAAATATCCGGTCTTGTACATACCATCGTATACATCAAGCTACCAACAGCCTCAGCATATGGGACTTGGGCCATATACTTTCGCTATTCTTCAGTAGTGGGAGATATACGTGCATTCAACTTAAAATGAGCAGCAAGGGGAGTACTTAAAGATTTAGTTCCTTCGTAGATACCAAACTTCTGTAACACTTTCTTCAAATATGCATTTTGAGACAAAAAAACCTTACCCTTCTCTCTGTTACGTTGAATCTCCATACCAAGAATCTTCTTAGCTTCTCCCATATCTTTCATCTCAAACTCAGATGACAACTTGTGCTTCAAATTATCAAATTATTTCTTGTTATTCGATGTTATAAGCATATCATCAACATACAAGAGAAAATCTATTAAAGTCCCATGACGTAGCTTATAAAAGTATACACAATGGTCATAGTGACTTCTTGTGTATGTTTGGCCTATCATAAACTGGTCAAATCGCTTGTATCATTGTCTTGGAGACTTCTTAAGCCCGTACAACGATCTCTTCAGTTTACATACACAATCTTCTTTTCCAGCAACCTTAAACCCACTCGGCTGAGTCATATATATCTCCTCTTCTAGATCACCATGTAAGAATGTTGTATTAACATCTAGCTTAACTAGGTCTAAATCATATTGTGCTACTAAGGCCAACAAAATATGGATTGATGAGTTTTTTAACGCCAGAGAGAACATCTCATTGTAGTGAATCGCTTCTCTTTGGGCATAACCTTTTGCAACTAACCTTGCCTTGTAGCGTACTTGGTTCACTGAAAATCCTTCTTTCTTAGCATATACCCACTTGCACCCTATGGACTTCTTACCTTAAAAAGTGGGGGTACAACAACCACACCCAATATTTAGATTAACAATCTGTATGGACAAACTCCAATATAATTTCTAGAGAATCAACTAGACAGTCAGACTCAATCTAGATAAAAAGTATATCAAAGAGTTTATATCTCAATCTCTCGATTTGGTATATACTCAAGCAAATAGAAATCTGCGAGTCTTTATCAAATACTAGAGAGATAACTTGGATGGTACCAAAGACCAATATCCAAGTGTCAATCAATTTAAATCAACAACCAAAAGTTCAGATATTCTAATTGATTGAACAACACACAACCTGTGATATTTCAATTATATAACAAAATATAATGCGGAAAAGAAATAACACAGACACCATAATTTTGTTAACGAGGAAACCGCAAATGCAGAAAAACCCCGGGACCTAGTCCAGATTGAACACACACTTTCCAACTCACTGCAGCTGACCCCATAGTATAAACATAAACAATCGTACTTCTCCTTTTATCTACATCACATGTGAATTCTACATCCACATAACCCCTCAAGATAAAACCATTTATTCCATAACACAATGGCACGTTTGTGTTACCTCTCAAAATATCTGAGAATTCACTTCACAGCTTCCCAATGTTGTTTTCCAGGGTTGCTTGCATATCTACTCACTATTCCCACTACATGTGCAATATCCGGTCTCGTGCACACTATAACATACATTAGACTCCCAATAGCTGAAGAATATGGTACGTTAGCCATGTACTCCTTTTTTTCATCTGTCTGCGCACACTACATACTTGAAAGACGAATTTGACTTCCAAGTAGAGAACTAACTGATTTAGCATTCTCCATATTGAACCTTTTTAACACACGCTCAATATATTCAGCCTGACTAGGAATAAGAGTTCCCTTAGCTTTGTCCCTTATGATTCTCATACCAAGAATCTGTTTTGCTTCACCAAGATCTTTCATAGCAAACTCACTTGCTAATTTTTTTCTTCAAATTCTCAACTTCTTGTAGAGATGTTCCAGCAACCAACATATCATCCACATATAACAATAATATGATGTAGTCAGAACCATACCTTTTGAAGTAACAACAATGATCTGCATTGCACCGTGAGTAACCACTTCTATGCATGAAGTTATCAAACTTCTTGTACCACTGTCTCGGGGCTTGTTTTAAACCATACAAACTCTTCTTTAGCTTGCAAACCATCTCTTCCTTGCCTTTTACTATGAATCCTTCTGGATGCTTCATGTAAATTTCTTCATCAAGGTCACCATGAAGAAAAGATGTCTTTACATCCAACTGTTCAAGGTAGAGATCTTCCGAAGCCACTAAACTTAAAACTACTCGAATAGTAGTCTTCTTCAAAACTGGAGAAAAAATCTCGTTGTAGTCGATACCCGGTTTCTGCTGGAAACCTTTTACAACCAACCTCGCCTTGTAGCGAATTTCTCCATCTACTTCAGACTTCATCTAATAAACCCACTTGTTATGCAATGCCTTCTTACCTCTTGGTAATTTTTCTAACACCCATGTGCCATTCTCCTCAAGTGAATTCATCTCATCTTCCATAGCAAGTTGCCACTTGCATGAATCATCAACCGCTAGTGCTTCTTTAATATCTTCAGGTTTACCTCCATCCATAAGTAATAGATAATTCAAAGCATACCTTGGTTTTGGTTTTGGAGTTCTTGATGATCTTCGTACTTCTTGTGGAACTATAGGAGCAACTCCCACTGCAGCAAAAGTCTCTTCACTTGTACTTCTCTGCCATCAGCAACACCGTGCTCTTCTTGTACCACACTTTTTCCAGAAACATCATCAATATGAATATACAATTCCTTATCGACGTTGCTTGACCCGACATCTTCAAATTGTGTTGCATTCCTGTCCTTGTATAACTCATTCTCATTAAAAATGACGTCTCTACTTCTAATAACTTTGTGACCCTCGTAGTCCCAAAGTTTATACCCAAAAGCGTCATTTCTGCAACCAAGAAATATACACTTCGTTGCTTGAGCACCTATCTTAGACCTCTCACTGAGACTAAGATGAACATAACCAACACAACCAAAAACTTTCAAATATGAAAGATTTACCTTTTTTCCGGTCCAAACCTCCTATGGTATCTTCATATCTAATGGACTACTAGGTGTCCTATTGATTAGATAAACAACCATCTCTGCTTCATGTTCCTAGAAGGTCTCGGGCAAACCACACTGCAGCCTCATGCACCTAGCATATGCATTCAACGTCCAATTCATACATTCTGCTACTCCATTCTCTTGTGGCGTCCCTGGAACCGTCCTCTCCAAACGAATTCCATTAGTAGCACATAATTGTAAGAATTATGTCTTGTCATACTCGCCACCATTGTCTGACCTTAAACACTTCAACTTCAGACTCGTTTCCATTTCAACCAAAGCTTTCCACTTTTGAAACACTTCATACACTTCGAACTTATTTTTCATGAAGTAAAGCCACACTTTCCTTGAGTGATCATCAATAAAGGTGACATAATAATGGAACCCGCTGTGAGATGCAACATCAATTGGTCCCCATACATCGGTATGAACCAAATCAAGTTTTGCATTTCTCAAGTCTCTTCCTCCTCTGCTGAAACTAACCCGTTTTTGTTTTCCAAGAACACAGTCTTCACAAAAACTCATATCAACAGATTTCACCTTAAGCAGATATCCTCCCGAACATAAAATCTTCATGTTCTTCTCACTCATGTTCCCCAATCTTCTATGCCATAAGTTAGTGTCTTCACTACCACTAGCCAATGCTAAAGTAGATCCATCTGAAGTCGGTATAGATTATTGACTCTAAATCCTCTAGCTAATACCGTAGATCCTTTCTTCACTTTCCAATTGTGTTTTTTTAACACAACTTCACAGTCATCATCACAAACTTGGCCCACAGACACCAAGTTTTTCTTCAAATTCGGAACGTGTCTCACATCCTTCAATTCCCATGTCGAACCGTTGACTTTCAAGATCACATCACCCAAACCGATGATGTCGCATGTTTCACCGTCACCCAAGAATACTTCGCCATAATATGCTTCTTTATAAGAGATCATAATACTCTTATCACCTGTTGCATGGAAAGAAGATCCCGAATCTATAATCCAAGAATCATCTTTCTTGTCCTCAAATAGTAGTAGAAAACCTTCAGTAATCACCTTCTTGTTATCCACAAGAACCTTCACTGGTTCCGCAGCTGCAACTACGTTGACCTCTTCTTGATTACCATTGTTTCCACGATCTTTAGCACCTTTGTTTTTCGGACAATCACGCCTGAAGTGTCCTACTTTGTTGCACGCCCACCACTCAACAACACCTCTAAGCCGGGATTAAGGTCTCCCTATAGAGTTCCCTCTAGACTTCCATCTAGATTTGTTGATGTTGTTCCTATTTGAACTCCTGCCTCTATCTTCTTCTTGCATACTTAAGGCCAAGCTTGAAGTATTAGAACCGTAACCTTGTTCTATTCTTCTCTCCTATTCAGCAATTAACCTTTGCTGCACATCATCAAGCTTCAACTTCCCACTCCCTGCGGAATTACTAATGGTTGTTCTTGCGGTTTCCCAACTTTTTGGTAATGATGACAACAATCGTAAAGCTTGAACTTCATCATCAAAAGTAATACTAACTTTCGAAAGTTGAGAAATAATCGATTTAAACTTCCCAAGATGTGCTGAAATCGCTTCGCCTTCTTGCATCTTCACATTGAATAGCTGTTCACACAACATAATCTTCCCCGAGGCTGATGACTTTTGATACAACTTTTTAAGTTTATCCATAAGATCCTTCGTACTAGTTTCCTCTTGTACGTTATTGTTGACTTCCTCCGTTAGACATCTACCGATCACGTCTACACACTTCCGATCAAGAGTTGTCCATTCATTGTCTTTGAGTGCTCCCTTATTCGCGACTCCACCTAATGGAACTGCAAGGCCTTTCTCGTATAGGTAGTCTTCCATCTGAGACTTACAAAACACAAAGTTCTTCCCATTAAAAACTTTAACCATAACTACCGTACTTTCGTTATTATCACCCATAACTCCCAATCCAATCGTACTACAAACAAACCTATGCTCTGAGCAATCTCGGCTTAACCTAAAGCTCTGATACCAGTTGTCAGGATTTTCTTATGGAATCACTGACAACCGCGGAATAACGGATCTTGAGATATTATGATGAATAATAAGTAAACCAAGCACAAGCAATTATAATAATACGAGAAATATAAAAATCAACTCACAAGATACAAGATTTATAGTAGTTCGACCAATACATATAATGTGTATATATTTTCTACGTTCACTTTGAGCCGCACCAACTCAAATCCACAGTGAAGAAAAACGATTACAATATCGTGTGAATCCCAGCAAACCCTTGGTTACACCGCAACAATTACCCGAGACGAAAACCTTGTCTCTTGTTCCTCACCAATATGCTATCACAACGAAACCCTAGCTTTTTCCCTAAAAGCTATACAAGAAAGAACTCTCTTTTCTCTTTACAGTCGTATTCGCTCATAATGTCTCCACACAAATTCTACAAAGCCTAGTTACCTATTTATATAGATTACAAACTTGGCCACCAAGAATTCTAGCCGGTTTAGGAAACCCCTTTCCCAAAACAGTCACGACTAACTTAGAAAATAATTAGTCTTCAATTAACTAACATCCACATGGTCGTCGGGGTGCTCCCAGTCCATATGGTAAGTTAGAACTTAGAGATGACCACCTTGATTTTAGTAGACTACCAATAAAGTCTAACAATATAGACTATATTGTTATATTGGCTATAAGCCTGCTTTCTAGACCTTTTTTACTATATGTTTTCTCTTTTCTGTTTTGAAGGATCTTTTCGGATGAAGCCTTTCTCCAACGGTGGCATTTGGTCTACTACTCCTAGTCATCAGCCAAGTTTATTTGGTTCATCTGCTCCTGAAGGTGCACTAAGTTCACCTTCATTCCGTACTAGTAGCTTCCCTGGTTTCGGAGCCACAACTGCAGCATTCGGTACTGCCCCTACATCATCCTTTGGGTCTCAACCAACTTCTTCCTTCGTTGATGCAACTACAACAGTCTTCGAGTCTCAACGACCTTCAACATCTGGGCCAGGAGGGAGGTTTGGCACTCCAGCATTTGCTTTCACAAGCAACCCTTTTGCTGCTGCTATTTCTGCTGCTCCCACAATATTTAAACCGTCAACAACAACTACTCCTTGCAGATCTGTGTTTTGGACCGGGCCGTGAATTTTGTGATCCATCTGCATTGGGAGACCAAAGTTCTTCCTTAGGTAAAACTATTTGCATCTTTCATGATGGTTCGTTTTGCTTTATAATTAAAAATAAGACTAGCTAGTTGCTGATTCCTTGTTGTAATCTTGTTTTTTTTATCTTCCCTTCAGCTACCCAAACAACAAAACCCTCTACATTTTTATCACCACGTGCCTTTTTCCAGACAATTCAACAACAACTTGGTGGAAGCAAAGTAGTGGCTTACGCTCCAACATCTGAGACTGATTATACTGGTGCACGGAGTTCTGCAAAATATGAGTCGATATCAGGTATGACTGTTTATAAAGAGGAAAGTCATGAAGAACTGAGGTGGGAAGATCACCAGTTGGGTTGTAAAGGTAAGTCTTATTTGTTAAGTCTGACACGCGGAAGCTTCGATACTAATAACATATGTAATGAGAGTTTGTGAGTCATGTATGAGTTGTGTGAGGTGAGCGTGTGATATGCACGTGACAAGTCTATGAGCGAATAGAGTGTCGAGAGAAGAATGTTCTTTTTATACTCAAGTTTTTCCTGTATTGAATCCATCTTTATTATTATTCAATTGAATACAAACCGTATTGCAGAGATGTAGATTCTCAAACCTAACATGGTATCTGACTATTTCTAAAATTCTTTACCAATTTCTTCTGTTGCTGCCGTTCTTCATCATCTTCAATTAGGGTTTATGAAGTTTGATTTCAAGATTCAAGGAGTATGTATGGAGAGTTGCTACTGGTGATTTCTTAGTACGAATTAGGGTTTGATTCTGATGCTTTACTGCTGCGTCTTCAAACTGAATCAAGCATAATTCTCAGATTTGAAATTCGGTTTAAATCACTTGAGCTCTTGGGAATATAGGTTTTCAATTTCGTTTTGAGATGGAACTTGATTCTTCTACCTCAACTGCTTAAATTGAATCAACGTTGGTAATCTCGAATCTCATCTTTTGCTTACTTCAAATTTGATTTTATGTGTCCGATTTCTACATCACTATCTCCACAACATTCAATTTTGTCTTCAAATTCTGTTTTCATCATAATTGGGTTTGAATTTGACCTAGTTCTTTTATCAAATCCTACTAGTACTGATTCCTGAATCTATATGATATGAGCATGCCTATTTCTGCTACAACAGTTAGCTAGGGAGAAGCTTAATTTTGTTCCATTGTGTAGTGAAGAACAATTCTTCTTAAATTCAGTAGAACATTGAGGTACGTGTGTGTGTTGATTGTTTGATGCACCACTGTGTGCTTAATCTTGCTTCGATTAGCTCCTCCTCTCAATGTTACTTTAGTACAGTCCTCATAGTAGAGTGGTATGTGAGTGAGCTGGTTTGTGTGCATAATGATGAAACTGAGGATGATGCTCTGGGATTGAATTTGGTGAGGGTACTGGTATACAGATTGGAGTTCTCTTTGATGAGTCTACATTCAATTCTAATGTAGCCTGGTTTAGTTATCTTTAATTTCCTGTTCTTTAGTTTGTGTGATTGAATAATACAAGGTCCAACTGAGCTCATTCTGTGACCACACCAATAAAATAAGTGAAATAATTGAGTCAAGTTACTCTTTGATACTTGCTTTTGGATTGACATATTGAGTATTGCAGCTGAGAATGGTAATTGGGGTTGGTGCTTTTACATGTTGGAACAGTTGGCTGTTAAATCCGCTTCCTTGAATGTCATATTCTGAGTGTGTAAGTTCTTGTTGTTGCTCGTGCTGCTGTTACATCTATTTGATGGTGATTGAAGCTAGATCAGGTGCATTATTTCATGGGATGGTGAACCTCTAATTGGGTTTTGATAAATTTTATTACTCTTTGTTATGTGGATGGAGTTGTGTGCTGTTGTCAGTTTATAATACTACATGTCAGAATTGTGCAGCTCCTCTACTGTTGGTTGGCATTGAACTTCAGTTCTGGTCCCTATCTCCCTGCATCAACTATATCTGATCCTGTTAGTGATATTCCTGCAACAACTTCAGCTGTGAGAAAAATGTACATGTTGGTATGTTGTTTTTGGTATTTATCTGCAACAACTACTACTGATATGCTTTATCCACTACTTCTTAAATCTTGATGGAGGTCATGTTCTTAATGCTGCTCTTTTAGAGTTTATTTTAAAATGTTTATCTTAAAATCTTCGTTGATTGGATAACAGTTGCGATGTCAAGCAGTTCATTACTAATACTTCTACATTCGTACCCTTCCTACTTCTACTGCATCACTTACTTTCACAACATCTGGGAGTTCAGCTTGTCAACATTTTTCGATAATTCAGTTGTTCGGGTCAAGTTGTATTTGCATACGGGTACCCGCATCACTTCTTTTGGAGCACATACTACTTTTTCTGCTGGATTTGCTAGAGATCTTGGTATGTAGTACAAGACTAACCGTGAGCTTATTCTACAATTGCCACTACTACATCCATTATTACTGCATCTCCTGTTACAAACATATTTTATCCTGCAATTACTTGTCATGTTATGCGTACTAGGACATTTTCTTACATTTTCTTGTCGCCAGCAGCACTATTCATTGTATTGCTTACAAAGTTCACCTGTTGCTGTTGTGACAACCAATGACTGCGTACTTTCTTTCTCCTACTACACTCACTGCAATGACTACAGCAACCTGGTATTATCTTTTCATTTTATGCCTAGATCTCTTCCTTAACATCCATTGCCAGCCTGCAAAATTGGTTTCTGCAGTCATTGTTTTATCTTCTAGCATATGTAATGAGAGTTTGTGAGTCCAATCTCAAGTGGTCTTGTTACAACCCACTAGAGATTGAGGGAGGGTAATAGCATATGTAATGAGAGTTTGTGAGTCATGTATGAGTTGTGTGAGGTGAGCGTGTGATATGCACGTGAGAAGTCTATGAGCGAATAGAGTGTCGAGAGAAGAATGTTCTTTTTATACTCAAGTCCGTCCTGTATTGAATCCATCTTTCTTATTATTCAATTGAATACAAACCGTATTGCAGACTATTATTCAATTGAATACAAACCGTATGTAGATTTGAGAATCTACATCTCTGCAATACAGTTTGTAGTAGGTATGAGATGGATAGGTTCATCTATTTCTAAAACCTCATGTTCTTCCTATTGGTTTATTTAATATGCAATTTGAGGATCTTTTAGAAATTTTCTTTCGTATTTTTTATTTATCACCTAGTATTATATATTCTTTGTATTCTTGTTAATAACGAAGTTTTTATGCTGATTGTTCTTATTTTCTTTCTGCTCGTTTAAAGGTAACTCTGCTTTTGGATTTCAGGTACCATCTAAATCATCTAAACCAACGATATTTGAATCGCCTTCTCCTTCAACATCGTTATTTGCATCGCCTTCTTCTCCATATTCGTTATTTCCATTGCCACCTCCTCCAAATTCGTTACTTGGATCAGCATCGTTATTTGGATCGCCTTCTCCTTCAACATCGTTATCTGGATCGCCTAATGCTCCAATATCGATATTTGGATCGCCTTCTCCTCCAACCACTGGCTTATTTTCTCTGAGGTTCCTTCCCAATAACTTTGTCTCTCATCATCCCGTTCATCTCGTAATGATTTGTGTATGTATGGTAACTTTTCATTTATTCCAAGTGCATGTCACTACATGGCAAAGTGTTAATCTAATATGGCTTACTTTTTATTTCTCTTGCTGTCTTGCAGGCAGCAGAACAATGAATAACACCCCAACAGAAGAGGCTACACACCCATTATCGAGGGAAGACGGCAAAAAAAGTGGACTATGCTCAAGAATTTAAAAAAATGTTCCAAGAAGTTGAGTTAGAAAGGAAACGTCGTGAAGGAAAGCAGCTTGATACTTGTTTCAGTACACACTTCCCAGAACCGCAAGACAAGGAATACGACAAACAATTGGACAAGAAGAAGGTGCAAGATTTACGGAAGGCAGTCGAAGAGGAACTTCGTGCGTCAGTGAAGCATGTAGCATTCTTGACTTCCATGTTAGCGAAACTAGACGGTCTTTATATATGAACAATGCCTACTACTGCTACGGATATTGACGAGATTTTATCAACTGATATGTGATTAGTTAGGATTGGTCTACTTTTTTTACGTCTCTTTCTCCAGAGTTTTTTTCTTCATGTGTGTGTCACAAAAAATGTACTGTAGTACAAAGGATTTAAGGTTGATTTTTCCTAAAAGAAAATGCTTCCTAAAAATTTCCCTCGATTACTAATCGACATACCATTAATTGCCGATAATTTCATGCATGACCTATTATTACCTAATGAGAATAGTACAATTTATGTTACGTACAATTTATGCTTCGGTCTTGTGAAAATGTCTAATTTGAGTCCTATGTTACTTTGACATAGCTTGCAAGTTGGACTAAGCACTTGAAGCTGGTACCTTAAAAAAAAAAAAACTGCCATTCTAATTCAAATTATGCGCGGTCACCTGCTCAAAATTCGTTATTCTGACACAATCTTGGCACCATGACCCATAATGAAAACAGTTGTTGTTGCCCTCTAGAAAGGTCCTCCAAAAGAATCCCCACGAAGTATTAGGGCTTTAGATTTCGTTTTCTAAAACCTAGACACCAAAATCAGTTCAAACGAGTTTGGAGATAGCGGTGCCCGTTTTCAACATTCCATGTGAGATTAGTATTAGTCAACCCTTATTATCACTATAAAAACCAGTTATTGTAACCAAGAAAGTAAATCGAACTACAAGGAGGATCTAAATCTTGAAGAATGAATCAGCCAACAAGAAATTTCGAGTTTCTCACCATCTTCCCGACCAAAGAACAAGAAGAGAGAAGAGAATCCCCCACAGAAGTTGTAGAAATAAGATCAAATCTTGA
Organism: Papaver somniferum; assembly: GCF_003573695.1. Classification (NCBI taxonomy): domain Eukaryota; kingdom Viridiplantae; phylum Streptophyta; class Magnoliopsida; order Ranunculales; family Papaveraceae; genus Papaver; species Papaver somniferum. The sequence continues at coordinate 35,523,065 of NC_039366.1, forward strand.
TTATCCAATACAGAAGGTACTAACACCAGAAGACATTCAAGGCAGTACTATCTTTTTGGATCAGTTAGACATAAATCATATGATGATGATACCCAATGTGATACTGCCACCTTGGTTGAATGGGTATAGATTACTTTTAGTGGAGGAAATAAGTGGAGCTGCAGAATTTATGTTGTTACATTTTCAAACTGTTGGAAGGTGGGGGTTATCGGGAAACTGGGTGATGTTCTTCGTTGATCCTTTAATGGATGTTGACGATGTTGCGTATTTTAGAGTTGGTGATAAGATTGGTATTCGATGGGATGCTAACCACCAGTTCTTCGTTTTCAAGATCTTAATGCATGAATTTATATAAGATGTATAATCAAAGAGAAACAGAACTTCAAGAAACAGTGCAGAGTTCTTTTTACAGAAAACATAGTTTCAAGAAATGGAGAAAGAGGATCAACTCGATCCGATGATATTTATTTGTTTAGAATCTTGAAAACAGTAATAATGGTAGTGAGGGTTCTGTGATTTTTACAGATTCATGGTTAAAATTTGGTAATATGAAGATTCTACGGTCATCATCATCATCATCATCAGTTACATCAAGAAACAAGAAGAAGAAGAAGAAGAAGAAGATGAAGTTAAGTTCAATTTCGATCCCAAGAACCATTCTTTCTCCTACTCAGAGAAACCCTAATCTTATTTTTCTTGGTTCAATTTCTTCTCCAGTTTAATCAATGTCTCCTTCTTCTGTTTCACAACCAATGTCTCCTTCCTTTGTTTTATCTTTTCCAACTTCTACAGTTTCGCCATCATAATCATTATCATCATCATCATCATCATCATCGGTTTCATCAAGAAAAAAGAAGCGTTAACTTCAATTGCAATTGGGAGAAACCCTAATATTATATCTGTTTGTTCAATTTCTTCTCCAGTTCAATCAATGTCTCCTTCATCTGTTTCACAACCATTCTCTCCTTCCTCTGTTTCACCGCCACCGCCACCATCATTTTCACTTTCTTGTTTTTCACCGCCACCACTGCAGAGAAATTACAGGTGCTGGGGGTTACTTTCTGCAGTGCTATTCAGTGAGATGATTAAATTTTCTGATAAATTTCCAGTTCTTTTGTTGAACTAGGTTTACGGTTTTGTCAATGTACATTAGCATCGACTTAGAAATTTAATGATTCTCTGCTGCTTTTTAGCGCTGTGTTTATGTATTTTTTAACATCGTTATAAATATATGCATCATTGTGTTATGTCGCGTCGCATATTCGTTGTTAAGTTTCATCTGCCATTTATAATTTTGTTGAGTATGTGGTTGTGGCAAATGAAAATGTCAGTAGTGAGAGTCCTGGACACACCATGAGAGTATACATACATGCTACATGGTTTGATGTGTAACACAGAAATAAATTGATCTGAAATGTTGTTTTTCTTTTATTTGTAGTAGTATGCTAATTGCCTCGCAGCAAAGAAGCTTCATTGTCCAAAATGTCTATTTTACTAGGTCACCAGTTCGATCAAAGACTAGTACGCTGTCTATATATATCTATTAGTTTTATAGCATTTGAGACCTTTGTTGGAGTTTGGTACGTTGCAAGCACTCTAGATGCCTTCTAATTTGAAGCATGTTTCAGCCCTATAGATATTCAGTTCTCATACCACTCTATATATTCATCAAGTCGTGCTTTTTTCGACTTCAGGTGTTTTGATGGATAGTTTCACCATTCTCCCACGGGAGATTATATCGGATATTTTGACTCGTTTACCTGCTGAATCACTTTTACATTGCAAGTTAGTGTCCAAACCATGGAGAGATCTTATTAGCCATCTCCTTGTGCCTTTCTGCTCGCATAAGAACACTTTTAATTGTCAATCTTTGATCAGAGGTAAAAACAGAATACTGGGGAGTTTCTTTAATGTTTGGAACATTCTTAACCAACTGTTGAAGAGAAGACTGTTCTATTTCGCTTAATGTTTTTAGTTCCCCATCTGAAGCAACTCTCAGACTGACAAGTCTAGAACGCAATATTTTCATCGAAGATAACTCCTTTTCTAAAGCCACACGGTTTTGCTCTGTGAACTTTTCTCTTCGAATTACCAACGCCGCGAATGCAATAGAACAAGCGTCTTTGTACTTGGAATGTTTGAGAAGCTCCTGAATTTCTAGCGAGATTTGAAAAAAAAAATATTGAAATAAACAGATGGACTTCTAAAATGAAAAAGAAAAAAAGATGATGGATTATCAAACACCTAGATATCGTTACCGGATATAGTATTTCACTAAAAAAAAAGAAGCATCAATTTTGGACTTCACTAAATTGAAATACATATTTTCACTCACTACCGAGTGTTCTGATGTATGGCTATATATAAAGAAGAACGATGACTCCGGCATGCTAAAGAAGGATGAACACCTACCATGCGATTGGAGTACAGCGATTGGAGAACTAGTATGCCATATATCAGCTGAAAGAACTTTAGCTGCCTTCTGCTTTGAAGAAGCATATATATCTTTGATCTTCCCCATCTTATAAAGAATTGGATTTGCAGATGAGATTGATGAGAATTCAATTACCTCTTTGAAATTTCTTCCCTTGTCTCTTGAAAAAATTATTTCTTTGCATAGTAACGACTGAAAATTAATCCCTTAGCATCAAACACATGCTTAGTTCTCATCGGCTTGAAGTCTTAACTCATCTCATTTCATGGGGGTTGCATTAGGTCTTGATATTGTGCCTAAAATTGGTCCAATTTCAACTCAAATAATATATGCACAAAAAAAAAGTATCTTCAACACTGTCTTGCACTCTTGTTAGGAAGAAGCTATGTGGAAAGATCATAGAAACCTCAAAATTTGCATACAAGAAAGATCAGAAAACCAAGCAAGAAGAAATTGGAAGCCTCGTGTATGATAAGCTAATAAGTTTAATGTTGTCCAAGCTGACATATAAAATTAAAAAAAAAAAAAGAAAAAGAAAATTGATGACGATGCTACCAAATAGGGCCTAAAACCACAATGCAACGACAAGGAGGAAACAGGAAATCCAGAAGCCAGCAGCAAGCATTATAATCTCCGCACTCCGTACATGCCTACTAAAATAAAATAAAAAATCACGTTAACACTTGTTAGAGAATGTGCACAAAATCGGACTCATATGCACGACGAAATGGCAATACGTACGAGAAGTTAGATCGATGCATGTATCGAATCTCTCCAGTTTATTCAAGTATCATCATCAACCACTTCGGCTATTTTTTGCAGGCTAAGCTTTAGGCGGAAGACGACTAACAAGTAACCGATCTGAAAAATCACCTTGAACAACTTTCTGTCAGGATTTTCTTAGGGAATCACTGACAACCGCGGAATAACGGATCTTGAGATATTATGGTGAATAATAAGTAAACCAAGCACAAGCAACTATAATAATACGAGAAAGATAAATCAACTCACAAAACACAAGATTTATAGTGGTTCGACCAATACATAGAACTTGTATATATTGTCTACGTGATGTAGATTTTAGATAACCAAAATTAATGATTAAATGAAACCCAGTTATATCCGCAAGCGCACAGGTCAATAGTAATATAGATAGCAAATGTGGTTCGTTCCCACGGGGAGTGTGAAATACTCTACCAACTAATACCAAAAATTAAATAATCAACAAGATAATGTTTTAAGGATTTTTAGAAATTCGGAACAAAATGAAATGATAAATAATTTAAAGATAAACAAAAAGAGTGTGGGTTATTAGGATTTTCGGTTTCCACCAATTAATTATGCAAACTCTACTAATCTTTAAAAGTATATTCCATGCTTTTTCAAATACTGTTTCTCCGCTATAGTTGTCTTCGCTTCATGAGTAGTGATTCTAAAGCATTACCTATCTATCCTTGCATACCACGTCTAGGGATTTAACCGAAGTACGCAGTATCAATTCAAAAGCATAAATAATCTAGAAAATCACATCAACAATAGAATACCAAGCCAAATGAAGAAAAATTACTAATCAATCAACTCATTATTAAGCATATAAATATCGGGTTTTTATAATAAAATTGGGTTCTACCTAGACCCTAACATAGCTTTAGCTAGCCATGGCTTTCACAAAAAACCATAAAAAGATTAAAATTAACTCCAAAATCCTTCTCCTGTTTCTCTTCCAGCTCTGTGGTCGGGCGCCCCTCTAGTATAGTTTGAAACAACACATAAATATAGCTCACAAATGAATTCACGTTTTTCTTCTTCGTCGCCACATCACCTCCCAATAGAAGTCTGCCACATGTCATGAAAATATAAATTCACCCAATGATGTTGTGTCGCGTGTCATAATATGACGAGACATTGTAAAGTATCACCGAATCTCCACTTTCTATAGTATATGAATTTCATTTAGAAAGCATGATATTTTCTTGCATGTGTTGGGTCCCACCTTATCTGTATTTGCAAAATGACGTCAGTTGGCTTCAGATTCTTTATATAAATATAGCAAGAGAACTTATGTAAGAACAAGATATATTAATCTTTCCTTTTTCTTCATTTGCACGTGGTCATGGAGGTGATATTCTTCCATTCTTATGCTAACAATAACAAAGTCACTCTTGACCAATCTTAGGTGGCATTAGTGTGCTGATATCGACTCGCTTCACCATTAAGTCTCACATCTTGATGTTTATTCGCTGGATGATTGAATTCACTTGTACTTTCTGCAAAAGCACTAAAATAGTGTCATTAGTCAAAATATTGAGTCCTAGCTAATGTAAATATGAGTATAAAATGTAGCACTATCACTTCGTCCACTTCGAGCCGCACCAACTCAAATCCACTATGAAGAAAAACGATTACAACGTCGTGTGAATCCCAGCAAACCCTTGGTTACACCGCAACAATTACCCTAGACGATAACCTTGTCTCTTGTTCCTCACCAATGTGCTCTCACAACGAAACCCTAACTTTAGACCTAAAAGCTATACAAGAAATCTCTCACCGATCTCTTAATCGTTTTCTACACAATGCACAAATTCTACAAGGCCTAACTACCTATTTATATAGGTTACAAACTTGGCCACCAAGAATTCTAACGGGTTTAGGAAACCCCTTACCTAAATAACCACGGCTAACTTTAGGAAATAATTAATTAGTCTTCAATAACTAACAATCTCCCACTTTGAAGACTTGTTCATTGTCTTCCATTCTTCAGCTTTGGATTGACGTTGCTAAAACATCTTCCTTGTTAGTGCGGCTCCCCTCCCAGATCCTGATTGTGAGAGACCAACTAAAGCCTTGCATAGCTTTAGCTTGTCTGATGTAACTCCCTTGGTAAATATATCCGCCGGATTCTTCGAACCAAGAATCTTCTCGAGCTTCAACTCTCCTTCTTCTAAGAGATCCCGAAGGAAATGATAACGGTTATATATATGCTTTGTCCTAGCATGATAGGCTTAGTTCTTGGCTAAATGTATAACACTTTGACTGTCACTAAACAGAACATTATTTCCTTGTTCCTTGCCCAACTCAGCTAATAATCCTTGTAACCAAATCATCTCCTTGATCGTTTCCGTCACCGCTACGTACTCCGCTTCCGTAGTAGACAATGTCACCAACTTCTGTAACCTTGAGTTCCAACTCACTGCAGTTGACTCCATAGTATAAACATAACCGGTCGTACTTCGCCTTTTATTTGCATCACCTGCGAAGTCTGCATCCACATAACCCCTCAAGATAGAACCACCTTTTCCATAACACAATGGTACGTTTGTGTTACCTCTCAAATACCTGAGAATCCACATCACAGCTTCCCAATGTTGTTTTCCTGGGTTGCTTGCATATCTACTCACTAGTCCCACTGCATGTGCAATATCCGGTCTCGTGCACACCATAGCATACATTAGACTCCCAATAGCCGAAGAATATGGTACGTTAGTCATGTCCTTTTCTTCATATGTCTTCGCATACTGCATACTTGAAGGACGAATTTGACTTCCAAGTGGAGAACTAATTGGTTTAGCATTCTCCATGTTGAACCTTTTCAACGCTCGTTCAATATATTCAGCCTGACTAAGCATAAGTACACCCTTAGATCTGTCTCTTATGATCCTCATACCAAGAATTTTCTTTGCTTCACCAATATCTTTCATAGCAAACTCACTTGCTAATTGTTTCTTCAAATTCTCAACTTCTTGTAGAGATGTTCCGGCAACCAACATATCATCCACATACAGTAGTAATATGATGTAGTCAAAACCATTCCTTTTCAAGTAACAACAATGATCTGCATTACACCGTGAGTAACCACTTCTATGCATGAAGTTATCAAACTTCTTGTACCACTGTCTCGGGGATTGTTTTAAACCATAAAAACTCTTCCTTAGCTTGCACATCATCTCTTCCTTGCCTTTTACCATGAATCCTACTGGCTGCTTCATGTAAATTTTTTCATCTAGGTCACCATGAAGAAAAGTTGTCTTTACATCCAACTGTTCAAGGTAAAGATCTTCAGAAGCCACTAGACTTAACACTACTCGAATAGTAGTCATCTTCACAACTGGAGAAAATATCTCGTTGTAATCAACACCATGTTTTTGCTGGAAACCTTTCACAACCAACCTCGCCTTGTAGCGAATTTCTCCATTTGCTTCAAATTTCATCCGATAAACCCACTTGTTATGCAACGCCTTCTTACCTCTTGGTAATTTTACTAACACTAAAGTGCCATTCTCATCAAGTGAATTTATCTCATCCTCCATAGAAAGTTTCCACTTTCCTGAATCATCAGCCGCTAGTGCTTCCTTAATATCCTCAGGTTCGCCTCCATCCGTAAGTAATAGATAATTCAACTTGGGTTTGGTTTAGGAGATCTTCATACTTCTTTTCAAACTGTAGGAATAACTCCCACTACTGTAGAAGTTTCTTCAACTTGTACTTCTCTTCCATCAGCAACATCATGCTCTTCTTGTTCCGCACTTCTTCCAGAATCATCATCAATATCGATATACAACTCCTTATCGACGTTGCTTGACCTGACATCTTCAACTTGTGTTGTATTCCTGTCCTTGTACAACTCAATCTCATTAAAAGTGACATCTCTACTTCTAATAACTTTGTGACCTTCATAGTCCCAAAGTTTATACCCAAAAGCGTCAATTTCATAACCAAGGAATATACGCTTCTTTGCTTGAGCACCTATCTTAGACCTCTCACCGGGACTAAGATGAACATAACCAACACAACCAAAAACTTTCAAACAGGAAAGATTTACCTTTTTTCCAGTCCAAACCTCTTGTGGTATCTCCATATCTAATGGACTACTAGGTGTCATGTTAATTAGATAAGCAGCCGTCTCTATTGCATGTGCCCAGAAGCTCTCGGGCAAACCAGACTGCAACCTCATGCACCTTGCACGTGCATTCAACGTCCAATTCATACGTTCTGCTACTCCATTCTCCTGTGGTGTCCTTGGAACTGTCCTCTCCAAACGAATTCTATTTGTAGCACATAAATGTAAGAATTCTGTTTTGTCATACTCACCACCGTTGTCTGACATTAGACACTTCAAATTCAGACCAGTTTCTGTTTCAACCAAAGATTTCCACTTCTTAAACACTTCATACACCTCGAACTTATTCTTCATGAAGTAAAGCCACACCTTCCTTGAGTGATCATCAATAAAGCTGACATAATACTGGAATCCGATGTGAGATGCAACATCAATTGGTCCCCATACATCCGTGTGAACCAAATAAAGTTTTGCACTTCTCAAGTCTCTTCCTCCTCTGATGAAACTAACCCGTTTTTGTTTTCCAAGAACACAGTCTTCACAAAAACTCATATCAACAGACTTCACCTTGGGTAGATATCCTCCCGAACATAGAATCTTCATGTTCTTCTCGCTCATGTGCCCTAATCTTTTATGCCATAAGTTAGTGTCTTCACCACTACTAGCCACTGCTAAATTAGTTTCATCTGAAGTCCGGTGTAGAGTATTGACTCTAACTCCTCGATCTAACACCATAGCCCCTTTCTTTACTTTCCAATTGTGTTTCGTTAACACAACTTCACAGTCATCATCACAAACTTGGCCCACAGACACCAAGTTTTTCTTCAAATTTGGAACGTGTCGTAAATCCTTCAATTTCCATGTCGAACCGTTGACTTTCAAGATCACATCACCCAAACCAATGATGTCGCATGCTTCACCGTCACCTAAGAATACTTGGCCATAATATCCTTCTTTATAAGAGATCATAATACTCTTATCACCCGTTGCAAGGAAAGAAGCTCCCGAGTCTATAATCCAAGACTCATCTTGCTTGTCCTTAGAGAGTAGTAGAAAACCTTCCGTAATCACCTTCTTGTTATCAACAAGGACCTTCACCGGTTCCGCAGCTGCAACTACGTTGACCTCTTCTTGATTACCTTTGTTTCCACCATTATTAGCACCTTTGTTTTCAGGACAATCACGCTTGAAGTGTCCTACTTTCTTACACGCCCAACACTCAACAACACCTCTAGGCCGGGATTGAGATCTCCCCTAGATTTTCCTCTAGACTTCCATCTGGATTTGTTGTTGTTGTTCTTATTTGAACTCCTGCCTCTATCTTCATCATGCATACTTAAGGCCGAGCTTGAAGAACTAGAAACATAACCTTGTTTTATTCTTCTCTACTCTTCAGCGATCAACCTTTGTTGCACATCATCAAGTTTCAACTTCTCGCTCCCTGCAGAATTGCTTAGGGTTGTCCTTGCAGTCTCCCAACTCTTTGATAATAACGACAACAACCGTAAAGCTTGAACTTCATCATCAAAAGTAATACTAACTTTTGAAAGCTGAGAAATAATTGATTTAAACTTCCCAAGATGTGCTGAAATCGCTTCGCCTTCTTGCATCTTCAGATTAAATAATTGTCCACACAACATAATCTTCCCCGAGGCTGATGACTTTTGATACAACTTCTCAAGTTTATCCATAAGATTCTTCGTACTAGTTTCCTCTTGTACGTTATTGTAGACTTCCTCCGTTAGACATCTACGGATCACGGCTACAACTTGCGATCAAGAGTTTTCCATTCATCGTCTTTGCGTTCTCCTTTTTCGCAATTCCACCCAATGGATCAGCAAGGTCTTTCTCATATAGGTAGTCTTCCATCTGAGAATTCCAAAACGCAAAGTTCTTCCCATTAAAAACTTTAACCCTAGCTATCGTACTTTCGTTATTATCACCCATAACTTCCACTCCAATCGTACTACGATAAACCCTAAAGCTCTAACCCGAGCTCTGATACCAGTTGTCAGGATTTTCTTAGGGAATCACTGACAACCGCGGAATAACGGATCTTGAGATATTATGATGAATAATAAGTAAACCAAGCACAAGCAACTATAATAATACGAGAAAGATAAATCAACTCACAAGACACAAGATTTATAGTGGTTCGACCAATACATACAACTTGTATATATTGTCTACGTCCACTTCGCGCCACGCCATCTCAAATCCACTATGAAGAAAAACGATTACAACGTCGTGTGAATCCCAGCAAACCCTTGGTTACACCGCAACAATTACCCGAGACGATAACCTTGTCTCTTGTTCCTCACCAATATGCTCTCACAACGAAACCCTAACTTTAGCCCTAAAAGCTATACAAGAAATCTCTCGCCGATCTCTTAATCGTTTTCTACACAATGCACAAATTTTACAAGGCCTAACTACCTATTTATATAGGTTACAAACTTGACCACCAAGAATTCTAACGGGTTTAGGAAACCCCTTCCCTAAATAACCACGGCTAACTTTAGAAAATGATTAATTAGTCTTCAATAACTAACACTTTCAAGGGGGTAAATGCTGCAGCTTCACATACAGAAGCCATGTCCAGAAGAGCAGACCATTTGTTATTTTTAGATTTTTTAACAACGACATATTCAACAACTCCAAACGCACCAAACAATTCCTTTAACCTCTCAGCACTATACTCTACAAAGAATTCAACCTTTATCTTTTTCTTACGATCCAAAGCTTGCATCTCATTGCCAATTATTTTTTCCGTACTTTCTTTCATCTCCTTATTATATTTCTCCTCCTCATCTTCTCGAGCTAGTCTATCAAGATCTGGATCAAAAGCAGCACGTTCTCGCTCATGGAGATCCTCCACCAGCTTGCGCTTTTTTGAATCACATTGTGATGACTGACGTTGACGTTGAACACGTAAAGTTGCATCGAGCTTTTTACGCTGTATTTCATCCTTCAGAATTTGGTCGAAGCGTTTACGCTCTACTTTATCCTTCAGAGTTTCGTACGATGATTGAAGTTGAAGAAAATTACTAGTTGCATTAGGATCATCAGGACGTTTGTCTGGATGTAATTCTAGGGCTTTGGTTTTATAGGCTTTATTAATGTCCGCCTCAGTTAATTTGGCTCCTTGTTCACCTGATGGTAACCCTAGAACAACATAATGATCTATGTGTATCCCCATACTACAAATTTTCTCTTAAACTAAGCAAGTATATTAGAGCTTAAATTGGAAAAATACCTTTACATGAAGAGTAAAATTGATGGTGATGCGCAACTTGAAATTAGGCATTCAACCGTTCACCGAATATCTAGATCGACAAGAGGTACGCACCAAATTTCATACTCGTAGAAGAGAAGAACGAGAAAATCGAGCGGTAGCAAACAAGCCCAAAACCATTGCCCGAAAAGAATGGAGAACAGAGCCCTAAATAAATAGAAAGACCTTCAATTAAAGGACTCTTACTCAAAAAAATACATTACAAGGCCACTAGTGGGACCGACCATTCACCCAAATTACTCCTTCGGAACTATTTTTTTAGACGGTGACAGACCTAGGAGTTTTTTTTTTTATTTTTGGTCCGAGTTCAGTTCACTGAAACCAAATAATTATTTTGAATGACACCGTATTAAGACCAATGAATTTTTTTTTTTCATTTGTTTCTTTTTTTTCTCACTTCTAAATAACACCGTATTTAGAAGTGAACCTCCATTTATTTCAAATACTTATTAGATCCAATGCCATATCCGATTTATACGCTCATCCCCATATGTTAGAATAAGGAAAAATTGCAAAATAGTGCATACTATTAGGACCCGGTTTACAGAGAAGTCACACTGTTACAAACTATTAATAAAACGGTCATACTTTCGTTAAATAGAGAGTTAAGTGGTGACTCACAGTTACATATGTTAATGAAATTGCCCACATATCCTTCCAATTTATCCATGCCTTTACTATAGGTTTTTTTTTGACGGTGATGCTATTTGTAGGTGGTGGTGCCGCCGCTTACATATCGGCATTTAGGATTGTTAGAACACATTCAAGATCGTTAGAACGCATTCACCCTAAGGATCCATCGCTTCCCCGCCGGGGTTTAGCGAAGATTCTTAAGTTTACACCACCACCACCACCACATCAACCAATTAGTTAAATGAGAAGGATATCTTGGGGAGGGTATTATGGGAAAAGTTAACACCATTTAATTCAAAAGTGTTAAATTGGATGGAAGTGTGACCATTTTGTAAACGAAATGTAAAAATATTGTGAACGGATTACAAAAAGTATGACCATTCTGTAATTTGACTGAAGAATAAATGCAGGTTCCAAGGGATTCCATCTGTTAAGGACTCCTAAGTTTCATTGAAGGACAAGCTGGGTTAGAGATGTAAAATGTTTTCGCCTAGAACAACACAGCCCACAAAGTTATGTGCTTAGCATTAAAATTATAGATATATATGCTATGTTGTGTTGTGTCAGAGGGCGCGTTTATCGTGTTGTGCCATGTTATACTGTGCTAGCATTCTCACTTTGCGTTTTTCAAGGAATTTTTTTTTCAAATATTGTAGTTGAAGGAAGTCCTACACTACACCCCTCATATGATTTCATTATAAATCAACTCATTTTTAGGTTTACACTCTTAATTTTATTGATCAATCTTTGAATGTTCTTACAAGAAAAGATAAAGAAATCAAGAATGACTTCTGCTCTAGACTTTCTCTCTCCTATTTACTTGTTTCTTACTCAAAAAAGATCTCTCCTTCTCTTTAAAACTCGAACGACTATTTACAAGGAAATACATAGTGGATGACAGCTAATCTGTCCTTTATTTTCGGGTATGGCCTGCGACGTTCTCGCAACCTTACAAATATTAATTTCGCAAGCTCTCTAATTTTCGCAGGACTATCACATCTTTCTCGTGATCTTAGGTGACGTCACTTATTATATTCTTCCTGAAATTTTTCTGCGATGCTATTGTATTGTGTTGTTGATAACTTCGCTGAAATATTGTTGTCGCGAGATTCTGATCCTACATCTTGCCTCTTCTCATATCTTTTCTGCGAAGTAGAGAATGATGTGAGAAGTGTCGCAGATGTTCTCCTCTTCATATTCTGCATTTATCACACGTATTCTTTCTTCCATTTATTTCTCGACACGTCTTTTGTAACCGTTGCTTTTTAACCGCTTATATCTTTCCGTATTAATCCTGTTTATTTTATCGAGGATAAATTCCCTCTATGTATATTCCTTCTCACTCTCTTCTTCTTTCTTTTTATTTTCTATGCAACTTCATCGTTCTTATGCAAATTCCATTATTGCAACTTTTCTTCTTTCTTCTTCAATCTTTTTAAATTCTTCTTCATCTTCATACTATTTCTTATGCAAATCTTCATAGTTCGTAATTTTCTGTAATTTTCTTCGAAACTATCTCCCTGCTATTGTCTTTCATGGATTCATCAAGGTTAGTTTTCTTTTTTCTTCTTTATGAGTTTTGCTGAAATTGATCTTGTTTATTGCTTTATTTGATGTTGTTTATGTGATTCCCATACTCTTGTTATTTCAGCAAAAGCGCCTCCAACACTAGATTTACAGTTCAGAACCCTAACATTCCCAAATCGCAGCATAAGGTTGTTGCGCATAAAAGAAAGTCTGCGAATGAAAAGGTAGCAAGAAACACTATCCTTTTCTAATAACAATATTTTTTCCTCTGTTTCTTATCTGAATTGTAATTCGCAGGGTGATAAAGATGTTAATAAACCCATCAAGAAATCTCGCCACCTTAAAACTGTTCCAACTTCTGTTCCCTTCCACTTACTCATCTATTCTAAATCTTCTGCGACATCTTCGCAAGATAAACCTTTATCTCCAATTCACGAAAAAGCTGCCTTAGACTTCATTTCTTCAGCTTACCTCCCAATGATTGAAACCCCCCTTGTTGATCCTGCTGTGAATGAAACCTCTTCTCTTCCCATTGAGAATGTTTCTCAACCTTCTATCTCTGCCAGTTCTCTACCTAAGTCTCTTCCTCTTTCGAAAGAAACCGTGGAAGAGATAGATATTGCCTTCAAAGTTTTATATGAAGTTCTGGATGATGTCAAAAAGTCTTCTATTGATCCTATCAAGTCTAATGTTTGCGAAATTCTGAGCAAGCATTTGGATTTTGACAGAGCTGCTTCGCAGAAATCTTTGGAAAAAGAATGTAATGCTCTTCGTCTCGAAAATCAGAAACTTTAGAATATTTTACTGGATCGTGACAATCTTCGCAAGAAGAATGATGAATTGAGAGGTATGATTTTCTTATCCGTGTCTTTAATTTGGCTTTTTAATGGTTTTATCCTTCCCATATTTAATTATCCTTGAAATCCCTCTTTCGCATGTTAAGCTTTAAACCAGAAACGAATAATGGAGAGATATCAATTTGAATCTGCTGTTGAAGAAGCCCGTGTTGATAAAGAAATCTTGATGGATCAATATAACCAATTATATAACCTCTATTCATATTCTCTTGATCATATAAATAATCTTACCAATGAAAATACCCAATTAATTCAAAAACAAGATTTATTAAATAATGAAGTATCTCGTCTTTCTTATTCTTTAATTAAATCTAATTTAGGGATGGAAACTTTATCAGATGAGAATAAAACCTTATCCAAAGAGAAGAGAACTTATTTAAACAAGATGGCGATATCTTCGCAACAACTTAGTATTCTTCAAAAAGTATGTGATGACCAAGAGCAATATCTTCGCTCTTTGAGAAATGAACTTAAAGAAGTAACAGAGTCATCTATCGCTGAAAGAGATACACTCATTCAAGGTAGAATAGCTTTAAGTGTAAAGGAGAATCAGCTTAAAGAACAATATTCCAAATTAGAAGAATCTTATTCTTCTCTTGCGAAGAAAAATGCCTTTCTTATTTCTAAAGAGAAAAATCTTCAGTCTCGACTTAAAGGTTTAGTTGGAGATAAATTTGATGACGCAATGGACCGTTGGGAGAATAGTTGTCTATCCTTGATTCAACACCTTATTTCGCAAAAGGAAGGTAGTCATAATAATTTGACTGCCTTAATTATCTTTTCTTTGTCATATCTCTCTGAATTCTTTATCTTAATGAAATTTTGTATTATATCTTTCGCAGAGTCTGAGAAGAATCTTCATTATTCCATTTCTGTTTTGGAGGCTAAATATGCCAAAATTCGCAAAGAAAATGCATTGCTCGTCTCTACCGTTACTGGTTCTCGCGACCGAGCAGAAAAAAGACTTGATTATCTAGCTTATTTTAAGGATATTCAAGATAAGAATCATCAGAGAGCACTTCTTCGCCAAGTTCATCTCCGGGCTGAAGTCCTTGTAAATGACATTTTATTGTCCAACTCTCTTCCTACTACATCAATTGATCCTTTAGAAGTAGATAATGATGAAGTTCCTCGTCCTGCTGATAGTGATTATGATTACGAAAGCGGTGCAGAGGATAATTTCTTGGAAGATGAAGAAGATATTCCTCCTAAAGAAGCATCTGCTGGTGTTAATCAGAATGAGAAAGAAATTTCTCCTGAAAAAGTAATTGCTGGCGATAATCAAGATGCTAGTCAAGGTGGAGATCAAAACCGAAATGAAGGAGAGGCTTGCGAGAATATTGGCGAAGAATTTCTGTTATCTCCTACTACTGAAATTAATACTGAAGCTTGAGCTTCTTATATAGCTTTTTCTTCTTGAACTGTCTTATTTTTATCGCTTTTGCGAGTTACATTTTTCAACCAACCTTGGAGTCAACTTTTCCTTTTAATATTTTCTTGATGAGAAAGATAATGCTTCTTGTGTATTGATTTCCATACTTGCCTCTCATTATCTTTCTTGTAAAAAATAATTTGTTACGAATACTTATATATATTTTGTTTTATCATATGGTCTTATTTTTCCTTCCTAATTGAAGGTCTTATTATGCCACCTCTTGTCATTGCGACAAAATCGCAGGACGTCCTTGCACTTTCAGCAAAAACCCATTGATCTTGTCTTAACTTCTTCTTTTGTATTATGGCCTCTTTAGGAATGTTGCGACAATATGACAAGCCTAAATATTCTTGCGAAAATAAAGTCCCACGACATCGTTGTCTTGCGACGAAATCGCAGGACGTCTTCGCACTTTCATGCGAAAACCCATTGATCTCGTCTTATCTTTTTCTTTTGTATTATTGCCTCTTCAGGATTGTTGCATAAATATGATAAGCCTTAATATCCTTGCGAATAAAAAGCCTCATGACATTTGCGTCTTAAGACACTTATCAGCTCCCCAATGGAGGGTGCCGCCCTTATCTCCCCCCTGGTTTCCCCTTCAAGGAGGCGTACTTCTACCATACAAGGTTAGCTCCTCCCATCCAGTCTTAACAACAACCAGTTGTTTTCGCAGCTTCTTATCCCTTTTACCTATATGGATTATAGTTACGAGACTGCACCCTAAGTGGGGTTTTCTTCAGGCCGAGTGCAGTATAAGCAAGACTTGGCAAGAATGGAAAGGTACGCTTCAAACGTCCCTGGCACTCTTGACTCAACCGTGTACCTCGGCTCCTTGACCAGATCTGCACTCCTTGGGAGAGTCCTTATTACCTTAGTCGCCCAACCCAAGTCATATGCTTAAGTTGAGAATCCAAGGTGCCTCTCCCGGATGGACTTTATTGACCCCAAATCTCCATGATTCAGGTTTCGGTGGCGGTGTAGCCTTTCCCTGAGCCATGCAACAGGTACCCCCTAATATGACGTACTTTAGGTCTTACATTTGCTTCTTGCGAAATTTTATTCGCGAACTAGGGTGTACGTCATAAAGGTTCGCCCCTTTCTTTTATATCATTGTTCTGTGATTATCTCTGCGAAAATTTCGCACATCATGATCTTGTTTTGACATGATTAATCCTGCAATTATTCTTTCAGAATTCATGACTTCTCAAAGCTTCTTACGGATAATATATTTTTAAGTACAACCTGTTCCATGGTCTGTCTAATCTATGACCAACATCTCTTCCTTCTGGATCCATTAATCTATAAGCTCCTGTTCCAAATATCTCCTTAATGATGTAAAGTCCATCCCATTTTTTCGCTAATTTTCCACCATTTTCTCGCTGATATATTGGTGTTTCTCGCAGAATTAATTCTCCTAGTTGAAATTCGCGTATTTTGACACGTTTATTATATTCTCGGGCTAATCTTCGCTGATAATTCTCCATATGTTGTAAAGCTTTTTTTCTTCTTTCTTCTAATTCATCAAGTTTATTTAAAATCAAGCCCGCACTAAGATTTTTCTCCCAGGCTCCTCTTTTTGTTGTCGGAATAACAACTTCTGTTGGTAACACCGCTTCAACTCCGTATGTTAAACAAAAGGTGACATTCCAGTAGCTTCTCTTCTAGTTGTATTATAAGCCCATACTGGATTATGTACTTGTTCGCACCATGCTCTGTGATGTGCTTCTAATTTATTCTTTAATATATCTGCAATTATTTTGTTTGTTGCTTCTACTTGCCCATTAGCTTGTGGATACAAAGGAGTAGACTTTCCACATTTTATCTTGAATGCATTAAGTAGCATTTCTATATTCTGTCCTTCAAATTGTTTCCCATTATCAGATACCAACTGTGCAGGAATTCCGAATCTGCAAATGATATTTTCGAATATGAATGTAAAGATATCTTTGTCGCGAATATGTTGTACTGCCTTCACTTCTGTCCATTTTGTGAAATAATCTATTGCGACTATTAAGTATTTTCTTTGTCCAGATCCTGGTAAAAATGACCCCATAATATCTAAGCCCCACTTTCCAAAAGGCCATACACTAGTTGAAGATGACAATGGTGCTCCAGGTGCATGTATTTTCTTCCCATGTCGCTGACAATCTTCGCAACGTCTTGATATTTGTTTTGCATCTTCATGCATATATGGCCAGTAATAACCTTGCATTTTTGCTCTATGTGCCAAAGATCTTCCTCCACTATGATTGCCAGCATCCCCACTATGTAACATTTTTAGCACCTTTTCTCCTTCCTCTCGTGTCAAACATCTGAGTGATGGTCCATTAAAGGATTTTCGGTATAGAAACCCATCTCTTAATTCATAATTCTTTGCACGGATTTTTAAATTGTGTGTTTCCAATCTATTTCTTGGTGTTTCTCCTTTCGCCAAATATGCATGAAGTTCCATTCTCCAATCTGCGATATTGTTCATTTGTTCTTCTTCTTCTTCTTCTTCATTGTCTATTATCATCACGTCCACGTCTTCTTCTTCTTTATTGATTGATGGTGACAGAAGTGTTTGCATTTTTATGCATCTCGCAGTTGGATCTATCATCATGCTTGAGATGAAAGCAAAAGCGTCTGCGAGTCTGTTATCCTTTCTTGAAATGTGCCTCCATTTTATTTTTGGGATTTTCGCTGACAATTCTTCAACCAGCTTCGTGTATTTCTTCAAGGATGGTTCATTTGTAGTATACTCTCCTTTTATTTGGCAAATAACTAGCTGCGAATCACTAGT
The DNA here is from genome assembly GCF_003573695.1 of Papaver somniferum. NCBI lineage: Eukaryota > Viridiplantae > Streptophyta > Magnoliopsida > Ranunculales > Papaveraceae > Papaver > Papaver somniferum. The sequence goes on from NC_039366.1 coordinate 35,540,868, forward strand.
GATCCTGACATTTTCTAGTTTCATTTCTATTGCGAATTTTAAGGCATGTATCACAGCTTCATATTCTGTTTCATTATTAGTGTATGCAAATTCCAATCTGAATGAAAAATCCATTTTTATTCTTTCTGGCGAAATTAAAACAATTCCAACTCCATTTACTTCTCCATTTGATGATCCATCTACCAATATCTCCCATCTATTTGGTTCTGTTAATAAATCTTTTGGATCTCCATGTTCTTCTTCTACATCCATTATTTCTTCTACTGCTTTATCTTCTTCTAAAAGAAATTCTGCAAGAAATCTGCAACAACTTGTGATTTTGGTGAAGACAAAATTTCATATTTAATATCAAAGTGGCCTACTTGTGCATTCCATCTCTCCACTCTTCCCGATCTTTTAGAATTCTTCATCACTGATTCAATTGGTACTTTTGTTAATACCTTTATCCTGTGTGCTTGAAAGTATATGCGGAGCTTAAATGATGCATAAACTAATGCTAAGATTAACTTTTCAATCTTTGAGTAATTTTTCTCGGCAGCATTAAAAGTTTTGCTAATGTAATAAATGGGTTTCTCCACTCCTGCATCTACTCGCAATAATACAACACTTAATGCATGCGACGTCGTCGCAAGATAGATCAACAATTCTTCTCCTGATTCTGCTTTTTGTAAAATAGTTGTATTCATAAGATGTTCTTTGATTCCTTGAAAAGCTTTTTCACATTCATCATTCCATTTAAATTTCGCACCCTTCTTGAGTATATCGAAAAAATATTTGCATTTGTCTGATGATCGCGAGATGAATCTCCCCAGCGAAGCTAGAATCCCATTCAACTTCTGTACATCTTTTATTGTTGTTGGTGTTGGCACGTCACGAACTGCTTGCACTTTTTCTGGATCAACCTGTATTCCTTCTTTTGATACAATGTAGCCTAAAAAATTTCCCGAGGCAACTCCAATAGTACACTTCTCAGGATTCAATTTAATGTTATACTGCCGCATTTGTTCAAAAATCTCCGGAGGGTCTTGTACATGGTCTTTAGCTTCTTTACTCTTTATTAACATGTCATCCACGTATACTTCTAATGTTTTGTGTATCCATTTTGCGAACACCTTCTCTACCATTTTTTGTTACGTCGCTCCCGCGTTTCGCAAACCAAATGGCATTTTCGTGTAACAATATAAACCTCTAGGGGCAAAGAAAGCAGTATGTTCTTGATCCTCTTCAGCGAGAGGGATTTGGTTATACCCTTTGTATCCATCTAAAGATGATACCCTATCATTTCCCGCTGCGGATTCCTCCATTTGAGGAATATCTGGTAACGGAAAACTATCTTTGGGGCAAGCTTTGTTTAAACCAGTGAAATCTATGCAAATCCTGATTCCTTTGTTTTTCTTTGGGACAATAACCATATTCGCTATCCATTCTGGGTATTTAGATTCTCTTATGATTCCCGCCTCAAGCATTTTCTGTAGTTCTTATTCTATTCGGGAATGGTAAGTTGTTGCAATTTTTCTTATTCTCTGTTTAAATGGTCTCACATTTTTGTTAATGTCCAACCTGTGGCATGCAATTGATGGATCTATTCCTGGTATCTCATCCATGTTTCCTGCGAAAACATCTTTATATTCTCTCAACAAGTTAACAGTTCTTTCTTCTTCTTCCATATCCATTTTGGTTCCAATTCTCAATATTAGAGGTTCTTCTATAGTCCCAACGTTTATTTCTTTTGTTGGTTCTGCGGCAGTGTAACTGGGTTCAGGTTCTCCCATTGGTGTTGGTTCTTTTACTGTTTTCATAGGTCCTTCTCCTTCTTCCGAAATTTCGCTGGGTATTCCTTTTCCTTCTTTTTCCCTTATCATATATACTCTAAATTCTTCTTCTTTCTTTGCTTCCTTTGCCAACTTTCTGCAAAATTGTTTCTTTTTTGCTTGTCCTTCATAATGCTTTACTTCAATTTGATGACATAATTTGCATTGTCAACATCTCCTCTGATTTCTCCTATTCCATTTGGTGTGGGGAATTTAATACATTGATGTAACGTTGATACCACAACTTTTATCGCATGTATCCATGGTCTTCCTAATAACATATTATATGGCGATTCCATATCCACCACGCACAACGTTACATGTGTTTCAATTTCTCCAAGTGGAATTCGTACCACTATCTCTCCTTTAGGTTTTATTGTGGATTTTCCAAAGCCGTGAACAAATTATGTTGAACTGGACACTTCTTCATCTTTAAATCCCATTCTCCGGAATGCGTGATAAAATATTATATCCACTGAACTTCCTGTATCGATTAAAGTTCTATGCAATATCCATTCTCCTGTGGATTTTGTCGTTGTCTCCTTCTCTTTTCGCGTAATAGGCACTGTGATAACCAAAGGAGATGTGTGGTTCAAATTTTATTTTGGTATTTCTGTCGCCATGAATGTTATTTTTTTCTTTTCCCAATCTTTCAAGGATGATGTCTTTTCTACCGCCATAACTTTCCTTCCTTCAAAATTTCGTTTATGTATTCTTCCTTTGATGTTTTCATGGAATTCATTAATCATCGTTTTTGTTATCATATTACACTCCAATCTTTTGTCATCTTCATCAATTTTTTTCATCTTTCTTCTAGCTGATTCACTGATTTATTTAATCACTTTCTTGATTTGAATATTCTCAATAACAATCTTCAACTTTCGATCTTCAGTCCCTGTTTCTAGCGCCATTATGTAGTTGCAGGAAATCCTACACTACACCCCTCATATGATTTCATTATTAATCAACTCATGTTTATGTTTACACTCTTAATTTTATTGATCAATCTTTGAATGTTCTTACAAGAAAAGATAAAGAAATCAAGAATGACTTCTTCTCTAGACTTTCTCTCTCCTATTTACTTGTTTCTTACTCAAAAAAGATCTCTCCTTCTATTTACAACTCGAACGACTATTTATAAGGAAATACATAGTGGATGACAGCTAATCTGTCCTTTATTTTTGGGTATGGTCTGCGACGTTCTCGCAACCTTACAGATATTAATTTCGCAATCTCTCTAATTTTCGCAGGACTATCACATCTTTCTCGTGATCTTAGGTGACGTCACTTATTATATTCTTCCTGAAATTGTTCTGCGATGCTATTGTATTGTGTTGTTGATAATTTCGCTGAAATATTGTTGTCGCGATATTCTGATCCTACAAATATTGTATGTGTTATTGTAGACATAAATCAACAAAAGTTTAAAGTAAAGGGTGTTCCTTTATATACCCCGGAAAATATTAATGGTTCCGCATTCGTTAGTTATGTTAGTTGTAATTCGGTTAAAATAAAAATCATGATTTTTTTTTTTGAAATTTTGATAGCGATACCTCCAGTTTTCAGTAGCTAAAAAGAATTCTCAATGTTATATAATTTATTCCAACCATTATAAATGTTTTCTAAGCCTATCTGATCTCTCCATTCATGTCCTTCTAAAGTATGCATCTACAAAGAAATAAAAGGGGAACACCCCACCCTAGAATTTTAATTGAACAGATACTGGAATCAGAAGAATGAAAAGGAAAGATAAATACCCTTACAAGCAAATCTTCAGGTTCATAAGTAACATTTTCTAGGATTTCAAAAACAAGCTTGATGTTCAGAAGGTACTTGCGTATCGTTCAACACTTGGGATCCATGTCTCACCACTCCTATCTGTTTGGCCTCCTTATTTGTTGACTCCATTTCTTCTCTGGTGATTCGTCACCATCGCCAAGGTATTAAATATCTCTTTATTTACCTTAATAATGGAGGAGGTTGTCGTTGTTGCATTAGGAGAGTTAGTGGTAATGGTTGAAAATGATAAATTTGAGAAATCATCATAGTGGAAGGAAATGAATAAAAATGAACCATTTATGTTTTCTTTTCCCTTCCATATGACGGAGAAAGACTAACATATTACCAATACAAGATCTAACAGATTCATATTTAATTCCCGAAAACCTTTTACTCTAAATTGAGTTGCGAGTATCAAAGCTACATAGGAAACCCTGCGTCAAATTTCTAAGCACACTCAAAACAAAAGAAATCCAAAATTTCAAAGAGCGATATTCATTTATTTGCTTGTTTAATCTTCCCTCACTCCCTCCCTCGTCAAAGTAATAATCCATATCTTAAATCCTTCCAGTTACAGAAAACTGAAGATAATAGCATCTTTCACGATGGTTTTCTTTTTTTTTTGAAGGAAAAAAGAGGAAGAACCTCTTTAGATTATATTAATTGGAAGCCATGAACACGATAATTCAAGTACATCGAATACATACAACAAAAAAGTACAAAAATAAAATATTACAACAACATATGAATTGTAATATAATAAAAATACATATCTGTTGATCACAGAAGTAATCGATGTAGAGGGATGGTGTTTTGATTCTGCATCCACCATTTGTAAAATTCTTCTTCTCCATTAAGAGAAAATCCTTTATAAAAAGATTAATTTTCACTAAACATCACTATGACAACTAATTCCAGTAGCCATTGATCTTGTTTCATTGAATCTTGATCATCGTCACACCGAAATTGATTGTCTTCGAAGATATACTTGAATATATCATCGGATTCCAATTGAAATGTCCGAAGGCTATAGAAAATCGCACTAATGGCGAATACTGCATCACGTAGAACAACCATGAGATATCAACAGTAAAACCGAAAAAAAAAACAAACCCTAAAACCTAAAAGCATAAATAATGTGATTTTTTTATTGAAAACATTAAAACCTAATTACGCAAACCCAAATCTACTCGGAAAATTTGATACGGATACACAGATAAAGGGGTGTCATTAATTAGTACTTCTTCGGGGTATACAAAGGAACACCCAAAGTAAAAGGTCAAAAATTGGCTAAAATAAAGATTTTTGTGGCATATTATGATGTCGTTGTTGTAGGGCTTACAGCCCGCGGATGTGTGGCCCAACTAGGAACCTAGGGTTTCCCTTTACATATATATAAAGGATATTGTATCCATGTAAATCTATTATCCTGATAAATAGAAACCTCTCTTTGTCTCTTTATTTTCTCCATATTTTCCACTGCAACACGTTATCATGCACGACTCTACCAACTGGTGCGATTTTTTTTTCTTCGTTCAAGATTGGTTATGGATTATTCCTTGAAGATTAGCGTGGTTCTGATCCTGTTTGTTTATCATCATGGATGCGTTACCAGGTATTTCTTTTGAACAAAGAAATTTCGTTTTCGTAGTATATATTAGGGTTCCACAAACATATGATTATAAAACATAGACCGTTAGATTGTCATGAAATTTTAATATGTTCAACTCAATCAGTCACTACGTACTATGTTAAATGTTCAATCAAATCGGAATATGATGCAATCTCCAAAACCTGCGTTTAATAAAACTGTGTACGTTCAGAAAAACCCTAATTTTTAACAGAGTCGAAAACCTAAGTTTTGATAATTTCAACCGTTGGATTATGCTATAATTGTGGTATGTTTTGTATATCGTTCTTGGTGAGATACTGTAAAAATTTCATAGAGATCCAAACATGGAAATACTCAAAAGTACGTGATATTTCCAACTGTGTCCACAGAAACGCTAATTAGAACAGTCATACGGAGTCATAGATAAGTTTTTAGCTAGCCGTTGGATTGAGTGGAAATTCTATTATGTTTGTCGAAACATTATTATGAAGTAAATGTAAAAATTTCATAATCATCGGAGATGCTTACGATTGTTTTCTGATCACTAAAGTTGGATGATGAAATTTCCAATTTTAGGGTTAACAATATGTTTTGGGCTCATATGTTAATAGTTTCAAGGTTATTACCAATGGGCCTGAGCACTTCATATATAATGGAACATATATGTGGACTTTTGTTAACCATGATATAGTCAACCCAATGGACCAGGCATTGATCAATCCGTTGACTGGGTTCTGATTAAACCAACTCAAATAAAATTTGACCTTTTGGATTCAGAAGTACTTGAGCGCCATTAAAGAGCCTATGATACAGAAGTCAATTGTGTCTACAAGGTATTTACTTCCATCATGAAAAACTTCAACCAATGACGATGCATTGTTCAAAAGATGAAGGCATAACTTCTACGTTTTAAGGCAACACATATTGATTTCAGACGATGGAACGCTCTGAAGGAAGTTTTTGAAACATTCATGAAATTTTTCCCCCGAAAATTTGAATGTTCATTGGAATTTAAAACACTTGTAATATTGGATCAAGTAGTAACAATACAAAGTAAATGTATTTACGGAGCATGAGATAGAGACGTAATTCTGATTCGTTGGAATGAGAGTTGGACGCTTGGTATAAACATTTACTGAGTATGGTACAAGTGATGGAATACAAGTATCATTAAATAGCATCCAACTACAAGATATATAGAGAGTTCAAATGACAACAAACTCACTATATGTTAAAAGAAGGCCATACCCCCGCTTGTCAACTTCAGTGGCAATAAGAAACTTGCCCAATTAATATACTTACATTTTGTTAAGTTTTTATTAATTATGCGAAGAACTAAATTCATAGTTTGTACTTATGAAATGAAAAGTATATCATTTCCATGAGACTGAAATACTCTAAAGCACCTGAGATATACTCATAAGTACTTGAGTTAAAAGGATCATCCGTACATTATGATGAAAAGTATATCATCCTCATGAATTGTAACACTCTAAAGTAAATGAGATAATTTTTCTTTTGTTACGTTATAAGGCCACACCACTTATTACACCCCATAGATTTTATTTTTGGAAGGCCGCTAATTTGTTGGGGCAGGCTAGTAATTGCACCCCCATAGATATTGCTAGACTACTCTTGGAAACACTTTGAGAGCATAGTCCGAGACCATTGAGAGCTAGCATAGTCCGAGACCATGATCGTATAAGCGATTAACAAATTCGAGATACTAGAAGAGATTCAGAACATAATCCTAACGACGAAAGGCAAACATGCAAATTAAAGATAAAAACATTCAAGGAAGAACAGAACGAGACTAAATAGCTTAAAGCAAGAAAATTCAAACAAAAAAAACTGAAAACAAGTAATGAACGTACTGAAATTAAAAGCATGATTTTCAGTGATTAACTTGGTCCATATATCTTTAGCTATTTAATTAGTTGTACAAGTCTACCGATTCCATAAGATGCAGCACAGGCAATAGCCCCGGTAAGTGTAGTCTCAAAAGCACTTTTCAAAGGTCGATCTCCAGTGAAAAGACCTTTAACGTAGCCAAAGAAAAACAATGCCATCAACGTAACCAAGATTGAAGTTATCATAGCCTCCGTTGCCCCTGGAATAAACATGTAAGGCAGGAGAGGTACCAGTCCACCAATAATGTAAGCAGCTGCGATAGTGAATGCGCTTTCTAAAGCTCTTCCTGGCCGAGGCTTCTCTAATCCAAGTTCGAACTTCATCATAAATTCCAACCATGCTTTAGGTTTTCTGTGAAGAGCATTCACCACTGGTGCATATTCATGAGGCTCTAACCCGTATTCTGCTAAAATTTCTGCAATCTCAGCAGCTTCCATATCAGGGCAATTAATGATCTCTTCTTGCTCTCTTTTCATCTCCCTCATGTAATGATCTTCTTCACTTTTTGCTGCAAGAAACCCACCAAGACCCATAGAAATAGAACCCGCAGCAACTTCCGCAAGACCAGCAACGAGAACAATGGAAGGAGAAACTTTAGTACTGGCTGAAAGACCAGCAGCAAGTGCAAACGGAACAGTAAGACCATCTGAAACACCCATAATTACATCTTTAACTACGTCTTTTGATGCGAAGTGTTTCTCTGTGTGCTGCTGATTCAATAGTTGCTCGTGGTTTGTTTTCTCCATTGATGAAAATATATCTAGTTCAATGAAAATCATGGACAGCAGAGTTTAAATAGTCATTAGAAATTCTAACTAAAGCAATTACAGCTAAATAAAGCAAGAACCTTGAGAAGCTAAATAGAGAAACCAACACTTAAAAAAGAACTTAATAGAGAACTCAATGTGGAAGCATAGTTATAAGGAAACCCATAATAAGATGACTGAAGACTCTACGTGACCCAAAATTGTGCAAATTGTGGGTGACACAAAGCAGATATTAAGCCACTCGGCAAGTTCTGGTCACGAAGAATATATTTTTTATTTTGGCAGGAAACATGTTTTTGGTCAAAATGATAAATTGAGGCCATCACTGGACACATTCCAGAGTTATGAATCATCCTCTTCATTGTCAAACAAATCAACTTCAAAATTTAGAGTTAATGAACAACTTAATTCAAAATTTAACAATCCAGTGGCTAATTCAGTGGGCTAAACGAAAAACAGATTCCCAATTTTCATATGGAAGGGGATTATCTCAGTGTGGCTTACAGCGCTGATTGGAACCTAAAGAAATTAATTAAGGAAGGTCATATTCAATGTTTACTACCAAAACATAACAAAGAAGAAAAACTCCATATATAGATTTCGTTTCCAAACGGGGTAAATTTATACGAGGCCCCGGTCCATAAGTCCACCCTGTCAGTCAGCCGCCGGCGCCGCTATCCTCTTTTATTTTGCACTACTCCTAATTGTTGGATACCATTTAAGTTTTTCCTAACTTGATTAGATGACAATACTTGTGCTTATGTTATTGCTAATGCAAGGAAGACAATATCAATGGCTCCCCTGGCTTCTGTTAAAAGATATTATCCTGATCTCTTGGGATGTATATCTTTCTCTACATGGCATGTATATCTTTGTGTATCTTTATTTATTTCTTTCCCTGTGATGTATATCTTGTTCCGTTGTTTATCTCTGTTTCTTGTATATAAGAACAGATGTATTGTAACTCTTACGATCATGTTCAATACAACCCTAATATTCAGAACATACATGTCATGACGATCTTTGTCATGGCATCAGAGCCTGGCAGGATCTAAACAACCCGTTTTCCGCTGCAACAACAATAACAACAAAAGCAATACCTATCAATCCCTTCTCTGTGTAATATCTAGTTCTGTCTCATCTGTGTTTAGATCGTAAAACTCAAACCCTAGTATCTTATGTTATCATTCAATATGTAGCGTGAAGATTATCAACCTATCACCGTAAAGTTTAATGGAACAAACTACAATCATTTGTCCTTCTTGATGAAAAGCTTTCTCAAAGGAAAAACTATGTGGAAATACATTGATGGAGAAGCCAAGAATCCTGCAGGTGGTGTTGTTATTGCCGGGAAAGGCAAAGAAGTTGAGGGAGAAACTGCTGAAAGATGGGAGATTAACAATCACAGGATATTGACTTGGATAAGCAACACAGTCATAACCTCCATAGCACGCAACTTACAGGTTTTGAAACTGCCAAAGATGCATGGGATTTTCTCTCAAAAAGGTATACCCAAATCAACTTTGCTCAATGTTACAAACTAGAACAAGATATCTGATCTATGAAACAACAAATTGATCAGTCAGTCTCAGACTTCCATTCTGATATGTCAATTATATGGAATCAACTAGCACTAATGGAACCCAATTGGACTGTCGATATTGAGCTATGGCAGAAGTACAGAGAAGAGTCATGACTGGTACAACTCCTAATGGCATTAAGAGATGATTTTGAGACTGTAAGCGCTTCAATCCTTCATCGATCACCTCTCCCAACTGTTGAAGCCGCATTATCTGAACTTATTACTGAAGAAACTCGAAAAATAATCAAGCCTGAAACACTTGTTGTGTTTGCAGTTCCTTCACGTGCAAGTTTTAATAATCACTTCAACCCTCATAAAACTCATCGTGACATGTCACAAACTCAGTGCTACAACTATAAGAAACCTGGTCACTTGGACAAGAACTGCACCTTGACACCAGCACAGAGTGTGTCACAAACATCAACTTCTCAAGCTTCAACCCACCAAGGATCAAATTTTCAAATCCAGTGCAACTACTGCAAAGAGCCTGGTCATACAATAGGAAACTGTACGTCTCCATCCTCTAGAAACATGAGAGAACGAAGAAGGCTAAATGGAATTGGATGCACACCTGCATCATCCATTCTTGCAGCACCAACATTGGAAGAAACCATGAATCACCAGCATCCACGCCAAACAGTCTTGCTGATATTCAAGAAATGCTCAAGCAAGCACTTTCATTTGGTAAGAATAACTCTACAGCAGCCTATGCATTCTCAGTTCCCACATGTATGTTTTCAAATGGTTGGTTTCTTGACTCAGGTGCCTCTAATCATATGACATTCATTTCTAGCATATTTGAAAACAAGCATCCTATTGTTACACCTAAAATCCAAACTGCAGATGGATCTGAAATAGCTGCTAGTCATATTGGTCAGGTTAAAGTCTCAGATAAGATACATATATCTGATGTGTTACTTGTTCCAAAGATCAGAATGAATCTTATATCAATTATCAGGGGTTTAACATTTACTTCTTCTCTTTTGCTTGTGTGATACTGGATCTCAAGACAGAGAAGCTCATTGGGATAGGCCGTAGAGTTGGGAGACTATATCTTCTCGAAACACTCATTTCTCCCAAACAATCAAAGAATGAACTTGCTGCAACTGTCACTGCAAACTCCTTACCTTCAACTGTGTCTCCTTGTATGTCTTGGCACTCTAAGTTAAGCCATGTCTCTTTCTCTCGTCTTACTTATATGATCAATAAAGTACTATTAGGAATAACTCAGGTTGATAAAGAACCTCATTGCGTTTCTTGTAAGTTGGGAAAACAACATGCTCTTTCTTTCAATAACAGTATTACTCATCTGTCGAACCCTTTGATCTTGTTCATTCAGATGTGTGGGTAAAGTCTCCCATTGCCTCTAAGGGAGGAGCTTTATATTATGTTATCTTCATTGATGATTTCTCTCGTATCACATGGATATATCTTTTCAGTTATAGGTCAGAAATTTTGAAAATATACACAGATTTCTCTAGAATAGTCAAAACTCAATTTGGAAAATCCATCAAAACCTTTCGTGTTGATCAAGGAGGAGAATACATATTCACTCCTTTCAAATATTTTCTTAAAACAAAAGGTACTCTTCTTCAGTTATCTTGTACTGAAAGTTCAGAACAAAACGGTCTAGCAGAAAGAAAACATCGTCACATCATAGAGACAGCTAGAACACAACTCCTCTCAGCATCTGTTGCTTCCAATTTTTGGGGTGAGTCAGTCCTAACTGCAGTTTATATAATAAACCGCATTCCATCTATAGTCACAGAAGAAATATCTCCATATGAGCGTCTCTATAACAAGAAACCAAATTAATCTGAGCTTCGTGTTTTTGGTTCAACATGTTTTGTTCTTCTCATAGAACGAGAACTCAGCAAAAAGAATGTTATCTGTGTGTTTCTAGGTTATGGTATTGAACAAAAAGGTTATCGATGTTATGATCTAGAGAGTCGACGATTACGTATTTCTCGACGTGTTACATTTTGGGAAAATATACCCTTTTGGTCTCTCCCCAGTAGTAAGTCATCCAGTCTAGAACATTTTTCATATTTATATCCTTTTGAGGATGTGTCTCTACCTAGTTCTCAACCAACACCTATTTCTTCCATCACCACAGAAATCACTCTTCTTGAAAGTCTCGAAACTACACAAGATCACTCTATGGACAATCCTGACACTGCTTCTCAAGAAAGGGATCCTGTGACTGAAAATGATGCTTTACCACCACGCAATTGTCGACCACCAGCCAGGTTTACAGATTATCATTGCTCTTTATCATCCATTATATCTTTGCATGAACCAAAGTCTTAAAGGGAGGCATGCATCTATAGTTCAAGTCTGGAAAACTTCTATGGGAGAAGAACTGACTACACACAAGGAAGCTAATACTTGGGATATTGTTGATTTACCACTAGGAAAGTCTGTTGTTGGAAGTAAATGGGTATACAAAATCAAAACTGATTCAGAAGGCAAGATATTTCGATAAAATCCCGTTTGGTTGCTCAAGGGTACACTCAAGAATATGGTGTAGATTATGAAGAAACATTTGCTCCTGTTGCTCGTATGACTACAATTCGTACTCTCCTTGATGGTGTTTCTGCTCGTAACTGGGATCAACATCAAATGGATGCCAAGAACGCCTTTCTACATGGAGATCTTCAAGAAGAAGTATATATGAGACCTCCACCTGTAATCCTCACTCTCCAAATCAAGTGTAAAATCTTCGTAAACCTTTGTATGGACTTAAACAAGAACCTCGTACTTGGTTTGAGAAGTTTTCCAATGCCATCCTACAGTATGGATTCACTCAAACTGCGTATGATTCAGCTATGTTTACTCGATCAACTAAGAAGGGTATGGTTATTCTACTCTTATACGTAGATGATATGGTTATCACAGGTGATGATATAGAAGGCATTACTGCTCTTTAATCCCATCTCAGTTCATGCTTCGAAATGAAAGATCTGGGTCCTTTACGATACTTTCTGGGTATAAAAGTTGATAATTCATCTGATGGATATTTTATTTCACAAGTAAAATATGCCTCTGATATTTTACAACGTACTGGATTAACGGATAACAAAATTGCATCTACGCCTCTTGAACTAAATAACAAGCTCAATCCTTTTGATGGAAAAATCCTGTCCAATCCTACATTGTATCGACAGCTTGTGGGAAGTATTAATTACGTACTTGACTATCACAGGACCAGACATCATCCATGCAGTTCATATAGTTAGTCAATTTATGTCAGCTCCAAGATCCACCCATTATGCAGCAGTGATCAGGATCTTACGCTATATCAAAGGAACTTTGTATCAAGGTATTAAATTTTCATCCACCTCTGATCTTTGTCTTCGTGTATATTCGGATTCAGATTGGGATGGATACATCACAGATAGATGATCAACTACATGATACTGCATATTTCTAGGTAACTCTTTGATTTCTTGGCGTAGTAAGAAACAAACTGTGGTTTCTCGTTCTAGTGCTGAAGTGGAGTATCGAGATCTTGCACACTCAACCTCTGAGATTGTTTGGATGAGATGGATTCTTCAAGATATGGGAGTTCACCTATCAAAACCAACTCCACTGTATTGTGACAACAAGTCTCCTATTCACATTGCTCATAATGATGTTTTCCATGAACGTACAAAGCACATTGAGATTGACTGTCACTTTGTATGTCATCATTTCAAGAAACAAACTATCAAGTTACCTTTTGTTCCTTCCGAACTGCAACTTTCTGATCTCTTCACCAAAACACTGCCTTCAGTGCGCCTCAAGTTTTTGGCTTCCAAACTCAACATGTGTTCTGCCCCATCTTGAGTTTGAGGGCGGGTGTTAAAAGATATTATTCTGATCTCCTGAGATGTATATCTTCCTTTACATGGTATGTATATTTTTTTGTCTATTTGTTTATTTCTTTCCATGTGATGTATATATTATTTCCTTGTTTATCTTGTTTCTTATATATAAGAACAGATGTATTGTAACTCTTACGATCATGTTTAATACAACCCTAATATTCAGAACATACATGTCATGACAATCTTTGTCAGCTTCCAACTGGCGAAATAGCCTCATCCAACAAGGAAAGAGTTACCAATATGGAAGAAAGAGCATTTTCAATCAAAAATTAGACACCTTGCAACATGAGTTGAGTATTATTCAAGCTCAACCTCCATACAACATCTCTCAAGATCAAGTTATCACCATCAACAAGATCCAAAGTAAATTTTATCAATAGAAATACAGAGATCACTTTATTAAAGATATGGATAACAACACTAAGTACTTCCATACAAGTACTAATAAGAAAAGGGCAAGAGACAACATAGATTTCATACAAGATCGTAGTAATATTTGGTTGCATTCCAGATAAGAAATCGTTGCTCATCTTACTCAGCATTTTACAGATATAAGTACTTCTTGTAATTATACTCTAAAAGAGTATTTGTATGATGTACTTACATGTATTATCTATGCAGAGGACAATGTTAGACTCATTGGTCTTCCAAGTAATGAAGAAATTTTCAGCACTCTCAAGAGCATGGAGAATTTAAGTGCTTCAGGTCCTGAGGGTTTTCAAGCTGGTTTCTACAAGAATCGGTGGAATGTGCTACGTAAAGATGTTGTCTTATGGTTTCAATATTTTTCAGTCTAAACACATACTCAAGCAAATAAACCTATTCATGCTGCAGATTACAAGGAAATATGACTCTGTAATACTTCATACAAGATAATTTCTAAAATACTAATTAATAGGATGAAGCCACTCATGGAGGAATATTATGTTTTCATATCAAACTGCCTATGTTTCAGGAAGGCTCATCAGTGACAATACAGTGATAGCTCAATAAATTATACATTCCATGAAAAAGAAAAGTGGGAAAATTGGTTGGATGGTCTTAAGCTTGACATGTCAAAAGCTTTTGACATATTGGATTGAAAATTTCTCGTCAAGGTCTTAAAGTACTTTGGCTTTTGTCTTGATTTGTCTGATCTCTCATTTACCAATACATCAACACAACTTCTTTGTATGTAACTCTCAATGTCTCTTCTCGTAAATAATTCCATCATACAAGGGGAATTAGACATGGTGACCCTCTTTCACCTTATCTATTCATCTTAGCTATGGAGTTCCTCTCCAACCATCTCATTGCTGCTCAGCAAAACAACCACATTAAAGGTATTAAAGTGGCCGCTAATTCACAGGCCATTAATCACTTGCTTTTTGCATATGACTGCCTGATCTTCACTCAATCAAATCTTACATCAGTCTACAATCTTTTTCAGCTTCTTCATAATTTAATTTCACGGTCTGGTCAAGTTATAAACTTTGAGAAATCTGCAGCGCATTCAGTAAATACACAAAACTAGAAGTTGCTGAGGTCTTCACTCTAAACATTATGAGTTCAAAAGAAATGTATTTAGGGTCTCCTTAATTTTATTCTTGGTCACTCTAAACATGAATCTTTTAAATCTATTGAGGAAAATTGGTAACAAATTATCCATATTTTTATATATTTTTCTCAACTTTATTCCCGTATATCAAATGGGTACCTTCAAGTTACAATATAAGAGTCTCAAGACATTAACAACCAAGTATAGAAAATTCTTTTGGGGGAATTCTTCTAACAAGGGTTTTAATCTCATAGCTAACTCTAAAGTGTGTAAGCCTAAAGACATTGGTGGACTTGCATTTACAGATCTGGAAAAACTCAAGTTAGCTTTACTCACCAGACTAGCTTGGAGAGTATGTATTGAAGGTGAACAACTTTGGGTTCAAATTTTGGGAGCAAATACTTCAAATATGGTAATATTTTTCATCACAAGATAGAACCTGTGGACCGCTCCTATACTTGGAATGGTATTACTAAGGGTCTTCAGATTATTCAACAGAATTATTTTATGGAAATAAATAATGGAAAGAAAACGAAAATTTGGTTGGATAAATGGATATCATGCATTGATCATCTTCCAATTCCAATTAATGATATGTAAGGATTTTATCAAGATGTGTACAGGTTATTATTCCAGAAACAGATAACTGGAATTTCCCTCTCTTAGAACAACTATTTGCTGCAAATACCTCTAGAATAATTCAAGTTATGTCTTAGACACCTCCAAATAAGGTGTAATGATTTGGGCTCCATTAAAATATGGCAAATTCTCTGTTCAGAGTGCATACAATCACTTGACTAAATGCTCCATAGAAGTTCAAGTTAATGGGAGGGATATCCAGTCAAAAGTTTGCAAAGAATTATGGAGAGTGCTGCACACATAATTAAGCTCTTCACTTGGAAATGTGTGTTCATGTGTGTCATCCTACAAGGGATAAATTGGAAGCTTATAATAGTGATATTGGGTCTCAGTGTGGGGTCTTGTGGTAATAATATTGAAATTATAAAGCACCTCTTTTCTAGTGCAGGCATGTCAGGACAGTTTGGAGGGGAATTCACATTGACATATATATATGTTTAAGAAGTCAATGCATTATTGTTTCTGAGTGGGTTATCAGTTGGTTCACTAAGATCAATGCAATTTAAGATGATAAATGGATTCTTTATCTGATGGTTGCTGCTTGGATCATTTGGAAAGATATATGCAGAACAGTTTTTCAGGGAGTATCTCTATATCCCATAACCTTTATAGATAAATTACACCACTACTTAAACTTTCATCTGCACGAATCTGTCAATAGTAGTTCATACTGTAGTCATGATAAAATATCTCATTGGCGTTTGACTTTAAGACCAGTGCAGTTGTATTATGAGTAACTAAACATCTTGTTTCTCTAATATTTGTATGCAGTTTGATTATCTCCAATGGCGTTTTCCTTTGTGTTCGTTATGATCAATACATTTGCAGAGTATGTCGTCAAGCTTTTGCTAACAAGATTTGTCAGTATGGGTGTCTCTGGTATCTCTGGTGTCCGGTGGAAGAATTCTTGGCTCGTTTTTAACTCATTCAGTACGATTCAATGGTGTCTGGTGGAAGAATTCTCCGATGGCAGATTATAACAGTGATATTGAGTCTCAGTGTGGATCCTGTGGTAATAGTATTGAAATTATAAAGAACATTGTTTTCAAGTACAGGCATGCCGGGACAGTTTGGAGGGGAATTCACATTGACATAGATGCTGTAAGAAATTCAATGCATCAGTATTTATGAGTGGGTTATCAGTTGATTCACTAAGACCAATGCAATTTAAGATAATATATGGCTTCTTTCTTTGATGACTGGTGCTTGGATCATTTGGAAAGATAGATGCGAAACAATGTTTCAAGGAGTATTTCTAAATCCCATAACCTCTATAAATAAAATACGCTACCACTTAAACTCTCACCTTTATGAAATCTGTCAATAGTAGTCTGTACAATAGTCATGATAAAATATTTCATTGGTTACCCCCAGTATAAGGTACTGTTAAATTTAATGTAGATGTTTCTTTTGATCATCATACTAACCAAATTGGCACTAGGATTGCCCTGCGTGATTTTACAGGGGCAAGCAATCAGATTCGAGGAAGATGTGGTGATGGAATCTTAAGTTCAAAGGGAGGAGAGTGTATAGATATTCATAAAGCGTTAATATGGGATAAGGATGTGCATGCAGAGATAATTCACGTTGAAGCTGATGCAAAACTAGTCATTAAAACTATCACGGAAGATCCATTAATCATAACATAAGGAAAACAACAATCTAACAAAAGAAATCAAACACTTAAGTTCTTCTTTTATCTATCTTTATTTTTCATTTATTAGTAGAGACGATATTCAAGTCACAGATGCAGTAGCTAAATTTTTCAGATAAACAACTATTGATATCCAACAATTTGATAATTATTCTGTAGATATTAGTGATCTTCTTGTAAAACATTAAAACATTTCAACCAACTAAGCAATAAATTTTCTTTAAAAAAAACAAACAAATAAACTCCTAAAGGTCACATTGAAAACTTGCTTTTCTCGTCACCTCCTTCAATAATACTCACTCTCTATGAGGTATCCTGAACTAAACTAAGAACCAATGCCTAGAGATGGTTGTGAAACCATTAGTAAATTAACTGATTATTAAGTATCACACGCTGGTTTTAAAATAGGTGGTTTCCTAATTTGGGTCAATTTCCATATTAAAATGGGTTTCCATGTGACTATGGTTTCCCAAGAAGGCCAATACTTGGGAGTCAAGTTTTATGAGTCCTATATATGGAGGTTTACGCTATGTGTTTAGTCATGGAATTCTTAATAAAGTTCTTAATGTGAGGAGTTCATCCCACCTCTTGGGGTTGTATATGACAGACCATTAATGGTGGAAAGAGTACATCACTAGGGTGCTTATGAAATGCTTATCCATGTTGAGATATATCACCATGGAGTATTCATATAGAGATGTTGGTAAGACATAGTTTTTGAGGAAAAGATCATCTTGATGGTGATGGAGTAAATTATTGGGTGTTGAGCTGAAGGCGTTCCTGATATTTTATGTCTGGTTTTAATAAAAATAAACAATTGTTCAAATGATGAAGCAATTGTTTATATACCATGAAATTGGGTATAATATATACCATGCAGTTGGTCAAATGATGATACCAAATTCCTATTGTGTTGAGTGATTCCAAGGATAAGACTATTTTTGATAAGGTGATGGAGATTATTCGGGAACGTTGGTCAGAACAACTGCACCAACTGTTGCATGCAGCTAGCTATTATCTCAATCCTTCGATATACTTCTCTAATCCACTAGAATCTGTAGAAAGTTTGGATAGTAATGATGGTTTTAAGAATGGAAATGTTAATTAAAGATTCTGAGACTCAAGACAAGATTATTCATCAACTATTGAGTTACTGGTCAGCAGCAGGTTTGATGGGTAGCCAAGCATCCATAAGGAATAGAGCAACAACATCACCAATTGCATGGTGGATAAATTGGGGATCAGAGGTTTCATCATTTCTGCATTTTGCGAAAGGAGTGCTTGGTTTGACTGTTTCCGCTTCTCCGTGCGAAATTAATTGGAGTGTATTCAATAATGTAAGCTAAACCTTCATGTTAATTAGTTGTTCACTATTACCTTTTCTCTCTTTGTTCTTATTTCATTTTGGATACTTTGATTCCCATCAATAGTTGTATCCAAGAAAAGGAACAGACTAGACAATGAAAAGCTGAATAACCTCTTTTTTATGTCTTACAACTCGAAGCTTCAAGCTCGTTATTTAGATATAACTGATTGGCCAGGAAAACATGTAATCCTCTTATTGTAAACGATTTATGAGACTGCATGTGCCGAATGGCTTGTTCCTTTTAATAAAATGATGAGTGTTTGGATGGTGGGGATGATGAGAAAAACGAAGAAGATGATGCTCATATCACAAGGATGTATAAGAAGACTGTAAGCAAAAGATAATGCTGATCATACAACCTCAAGGCAGTACGAGAAGATCATTGCAACCAAAAGAGTGAAAATTCCTACAAAGGAGCGAGCAACTGATGAACTTTACAATTCTGATTCACTTGAAGAGGATGAAGAAACTCTAATTTTTATTCTTGAAAGAAGGAAGCGAAAAGAAATTGAGATAAAAGATTCTTCTGATTCAGTTGAAGAGTATGAAAGTCTTAATATACTTTTAATCTCTTTAATAAAAAAGAAAAGATGCCTTGATTTTGATGAGGTTAATGAGATCGTGGTGGTAGTGGATTAGGAATTGAAGATGAGGTATTAGATACAGATTTGTTTGACTGAATATGTGATAGACACATTTTTGTGTCTAATTTGATCTCAATACTATATATTGTTGGCACTCGATTTTGTACTTATTATGGTGTTTTTCGTGTTTGTAGGTATTTTTTGGAAATAAATATTTTTTTGGAAAATTCGGCTCGAAAAGTTGATTTTGGCACCCGGAGGACACGTGCTATGCGGACTCTCATTTTGGTTAAGGGGAACCTCAAATACTAAGGGGCACCTCAGTTGGGCACCTTCTATTCGCACCCCAGAACAGGATAGGGGGACACCATCTTCTTCATTCAAATTTTAGTTTTTGGCGGGAACTTTTGCAGCATACGACCAGAATTAGGGTTCGGATTTTGAAGGTGTTCCAGTGCGATTTAATGGCTCAAATTCTTTGGGAAGTTCTGTTTGAGCATAACAGAGATGGTATGGGCTTTAGAATCAATTAGATTTGGCCTGATGATCAGTTCGAAGTAAAACAGGAAGACACGGAAACTAACTTTCACCAGCGATGATTTCTGACATGATTTCGAGAGAGTTTGTGTTGGACTTTCTTGTTTATAGATTTGTTTTTAGTTTTTTTTTATTTGTTCCTTTTTACACCTTTTGGTATTTCTTGTTTGCTTTCATATTTGGAACTGAGCTAAAGAAAAGGGGAGAAACTGCTGAAAACAAAAGCGAAGCCAAAGAAAAAAAAGAAGGAGGAATCCAAAAGGAGTGAAGAAGAAATTTTTTGTATATAGATATTCTATTTTTTATTTTTATTTTTTTTTAGAAACTGTAATTAAGTTGTTTTTTTTTTGTAAAGTTTTATTTTTGGACATTTTTATTTTTGGCCATTGGACATTTTTATTTATTATTATTTTTTAAAACCCTACGGAAGGGTACTTTTAAATAAACTGTTTGCAGAGAAGGACGGCGATTACGATATCTCCTCGGCTCCTCCGGTTCGTACATGACATAGGAGTCGTGGCCCGAGTCGACTTCAATGGTTCATCCCCCGTCTGGAACGGGAGGTAAGAATTCTAAACACCCGCGAATCCCCTGTCAGCGGGTTTACTGGATGATTTTGTATGCTTATATGTTGAGGACCTGAAATCGGATTTAATTTTCTAGTAAAGGGCAAGGCCTGGCCAAATCAATATAAGGACTCGGATTTCATCACCGTTTCCTTCTTTCCCGTCTTAGGAACACGTAACCTACGCGAACCTAAGCTTAAAATACTGACCAGAACGAGACCTATAGGGTAACGAGCTTAATATGAAAGTCATTCGAAAAATATTGGTTACTCTTTTAAGCATACTTCAAAGTTCATGATGGTTTCTGTGAGTTGAATGCTTGACTGCGCCGCCTTTTAATGCGGTGAGGCCTTGGGTATCAAAGCTCCACGCAGCTTCCCTCGCCTCTATTCAACTTACTTTGGCTCGGATTGATTCCATAGGGGTTTGCTTAAATTGTAATGAATTCCCTTTCGAAGGATTAGAAGCTGGTCTAGAAACAATATAAGTGGAGCCTTTATGCTTTTTGTTTGCTAGATAAATTAGGCTTGTTGTGGTCGAGTCAGCCTTCTTTGTATTTGTTTAGAATTCCCTTGCAGTTAGGATGTCGAACTGGTATTATAATAGTCAATACAATGAATATCCAACTGAACAATATGTACATTACTCCTTTTATGACCATAGTGTGAATAGTGGTTGGGAACGCCAACCTTTTGAAGGTTATGGGTCATACCATGGTGAGCCCAATTACTATCCATACACGCACCGGTCATTCGAGCAAGATAATTATAGTAATAGTTCTCCGTCTCTAGAGGATACAATCAAACTATTGAAAAGTAGTCCTTTTTATGATCCATCTGTTCCTATTCCTCCTTTAGAAGAGTCCCTCAAGAAGTTAGCTGAGTCAACGCGTAAGTTAGCTGAGATGAATAGTATAATTATAGACGAAAAACTACAATAATGAGTGAACCTTCTTTAGAATACCACCTCAAGCGGATAGCTGAGACGAACGAAAGAATTGCTCGAAATTACTTGAATTGCCAATATAGTGTATCCGATAATACCCTTGAGAATGAAGATAGTTATTTACATAATCAAGATAACGAGGTTAGAATTGGTAGCACTACTTGTTTTGATGAGTTTCGATCTTTTTCATGTTATTATGATGAGGATAGTGTTGATGGAGAATCATACTTATGTAGGAATAGTGATCAGGAAATGGATACTCCAATTGAGCTTTACAATGATAATATTATTTCTATTTCAAAACCAAATAATTTTAATAATTATTCACCTATTCAAAAGGACGAGGATTTGACTAGAGATACCCTCGTTTTAGACGATGTAGTATTTCCTGTTTACAAAGCCGATAATGACTTAGAGGAACGAGTTTATTCTGAGAATAATGTTTTAGAGTCTAGAGATTTAGAAACAATAGTCTTAGACGAAGAAGATGAACTCGTAGATCTTTTAAATATGAGTGAGGATGCATCACCTGAGTATAACCTAACAGAAGCAATTGACCATTTTCAGGATTCCGATGATCTAGAAATTAGGGAAATTGTAGTTAGTCTACCTAGAGACACCCAAAACTCTAAGTTTGTGGGTGATTATCATTCTCCCTGTGTTTTACCTTTAACTCTTAGAAAATTCCCTCGTGTAGGGCTTGACATTTGTGCCTCAACCATCGTACAAGATTATCTCCATACACGTTTTCCCGAACCTAATAATGTCCAAAAAGAAGTTCAGTCATTAGAAACTCATCCTCTGGTTGATATGGTTTGCCTAGGCTATCATACCCTTATTGACTTTGTTTTCCCACCAAATAGTTTTCTTCCAAATGTGGGAACGTTTATATTTCAAATGTGTCGAATATTTAGTTGTGAGACTAAACCTAAATGTTTTAGGAAATTAGAATCAACACATTTTCTTAAGAATGACTACTACCCTCACTGTGGTCAATTTTGTAAGTCAAACCTGATTGACTTAGAGGATCCTCAATTATTTAGGTTATTATTATGTACTTCTAAATTTTTATTTGAGTTTCTACAGACTCTAGGACCTAATAATTCGAATCTCACTTTGGAGGAGTTGCAGCCTAAAGAAATATATTTAGACCCTTTTATAGAACCTGAACCTGAACCACAATTAGATGTAGTTGTCTTAATCAGGAAACTAGGTAAGGGCATGCTAGTCTTGTTCATTTTCTTGGTTTACTGCAGTTTCCTTTGGTCAGGTCTATTTGGTTTTGAAGACCCACAATTATTCCGGCTACTATTATACGGTTCGAGTTGACTAATTCTTCCAATGTCTGCCTGAAGACTTTAAACTTAGCACTTCTTTGGAGGTAACCCAATATTCTTGCGACACGGTAATATGTTTCCTTATCTCTTTTGCATCAAGTGGTAACAGTTTCTCCTTGTTCATGCTTTTAATTTTATCTTTAGAAAATTGAGGACAATGTTAGATTTAAGTTTGGGGGTATTTTAGTCGCATTTTTGAAACTTCTAGCGTCACATGGTATCCGGTTAGCTAAGTTTACATACTGTTTCTCACCGAAAAGATAGAAATTGGAATGCTAAAGATAACAATCTATTGAGACATTAGAGAAAAAGACATTGAGATCCTTGAAATTCAGGAGAGAACTTGTTCCTTTTAGAGGGTAACCGTGATGGACCTAACCATCCATGATGAAAAGGAAAGTAGGTCAGGAAATGCCAGAAAGACAAAGCAACCTCACAATGTAGTCTTAGTTACTGGATTACGACTCTCTCTCAGTAGAAACTTATCATCATCAACAAGCAGAGCGACATCAAAATTTATGAAGAAAGTTGAAGACGTTTAAGGTTTAGAAGCAACGACAGAAAAGAATAATTCAAAAAAAAAAAAAAAAGTTGAAGACTTAATTAGAAAAAGTTATAAGAGCAAATGATATAAGTTGTTGAAGTTCATGATACCAAGATATCACAAGTTGCGAAGATCTAAGTTCTAAATTCCTTTTATCATGGACATTTAAATTTTTGTCTTGTTATTTTTGTGTTGAAAAAAAAAATGAAAAATGAAAAAATGAAAAAAAAATCATCGTTACGTTTTGTTCAATAAGGCCAAAGGGAAGTAGAAATTTATAAGTCAAGCAAGAAATCGAAGAGAAGAGTTAATTGTCAAGGTTCTCTGAGGTTCGATAGTTTATCATCAACAGTTGAAGACCGAAGAAGACGTTGTTTCTACTGAGCACTATGAGAGAGTCGAAGAAAGATACATTTGGTTGCTTTGTTAGTCCGCTTTCAATCTGGCACAAGATCTTTATAGCACTGGTTTAACTCATCACACGTAACTAGTCAAGCTGTGTAGCAGATGTCCCTCTCATCTTTATCTCTCTCCTAATCTTATCCAGCTGTAAATCAGCGGACGCATCTTACAATGTTTATCTAGCTGTGTAGCGGATATCTCCTTATCTAGCAGTGTTGCAGATGTGTCTCCCCTTTTCTTTAGTCAGCTTTAGAGCTGGCATCTTTAATTTCTCTGGAATTGTAGTTACTTGGAGATATGTTGAGAATTTTTATGTCCTCATAGCTCTTTGGATACTTGTGACCAATTAGAAGTCATGGTTTTGTGGGTACACCTCTGGTAAACCCTCCCGAGTTTACAACTCGGTCTTTTTCTTTTCTAGAATAAATTTGCTCGAGGACTAGCAAATAATAAGTTTGGGGGTATTTGATAGAAACATTTTTGTGTCTAATTTGATCTCAATACTATATATTGTTGGCACTCGATTTTGTACTTATTATGGTGTTTTTCGTGTTTGTAGGTATTTTTGGGAAATAAACATTTTTGGAAAATTCGGCTCGAAAAGTTGATTTTGGCACCCGGAGGACACGTGCTATGCGGACTCTCATTTTGGTTAAGGGGCACCTCAAATACTAAGGGGAACCTCAGTTGGGCACCTTCTATTCGCACCCCAGAACAGGATATGGGGACACCATCTTCTTCATTCAAATTTTAGCTTTTGGCGGGAACTTTTTCAGCATACGACCAGAATTAGGGTTCGGATTTTGAAGATGTTTCAGTGCGATTCAATGGATGAAATTCTTTGGGAAGTTCTGTTTGAGCATAACAGAGATGGTATGGGCTTTAGAATCAATTAGATTTGGCTGGATGATCAGTTCGAAGTAAAACAGGGAAGACACGGAAACTAGCTTTCACCAGCGATGGTTTCTGACATGATTTCGAGAGAGTTTGTGTTGGACTTTCTCTCGTATTTTGTTTGATTTGGGCCTGGTTTATCCAAACAGGGATGGTAATGAGATTTGATTCGACAAAATGAGTTGGTTACGTGGATTTGGGTGAATCAGAGCACGAGAATATCTCGTGTTGTCTCTCTCCTTCCCCGTGTATAACTGAATAATGGCGTGTGATCGGAGAGAGTTTCACTCAATCTTTGGCGTGATAGTAACATGAATGGAAAGTTTCAGCTGCCACAGACACATGATAGAGAAGAATAACAGATTATTTCCTTAACAGGGAAGGCGAGAATAATATCAAGTAATGGAGGATTATGTGCTGTTATTACGAGTTGTTCTTGGTGTTGTCGAGTATATATAGCCTGCTGGGAACTCAGAGAAAGGGGATGGAGATTTGGGGGAAGAGAATAGAGAGATACAAAGAAGAGATTGGACGAGTTGCAGAGAATATTTTTCTGCCACTGTGGAACACGAAGAACAGACTTCCAAAGACAGTCGTTTTCCAACAGTGACAATGACGCTTAATGTGGGCCTTAGAGGAACAGTATCAGTGACAGATATTGTGGGTCGTAGTTCTCTGGTTTGTAACAAATATAATTGTTACAAACCCGGTTTTGAATTATTTCTCCATTTTCTCCTTGTAAGCACCTTTTTGAGCAATGAAAAATTCCTTTGAGTGTGTTTTCACCATGTGGAGATAGACCCCATCACTGGGACAACGGAGGAAGCAACTTTTCATGATTGTGGTAAATGAATTAATTCTTTTATTGACTTTTTGCATAGATTTAATTGCTTTATGATTTCTATTAATTATTTGTTATTTTGTTAGATGCCGCATGCTTAGTTCTAAATACTTTAGATGCGTCATGCTTTTAACTTACAAATAATATTTTACGAAATCTATTTTTGGAAGAACTAGAGTCACAACTTCTTTTGTTTGAGTTATATTGTCTAGACTTAATGACTGAACCATAACAATATAAAAAGTAGTGGAATCCTGCGTCTCAGCGTCTCTTCATCTTGTGACATAATTTGTATATTTTTAGTATTTTTTCCTTTATTAATTCTAAAAAAAATTTCTACAAGTCTGAGTGAACGAATCATCTTACTACAACTCAATTGAAAATACCATCAGTATGTGTGTCAACTTTGTGAGAAAGAGCATGAGATTCACTTTTGTTGTTTTTTTTCTTTTCAAGTTCATTACTTTTTAGACATGTAAGTTGACTGAAAACTCATGATTTTTCTTGGGACTTGTGCTTTTTTTTTCTTCGTTATTTAACATATGTTATTTAACATATCAGCATATATTGTAATAGTGAACGCCTAGCGCCTAACACATAGGTCTGGTGTGGAGAGAATATATCATAAAAAAATATTTTGCAGGGAAGATAATGTCATGTAAATGTTTTTTTCTTTCGCGCAAATTTTTTAAAAACACATAGTTACTAATAAATATTTATAGTAAAATACAGTTATTCAAACTTCCACAAGACCAGCAACGAGAACAATGGAAGGAGAAACTTTAATACTGGTTGAAAGACCAGCAGCAAGTGCAAATGGAATAGTAAGACCATCTGAAACACCTATAGTTACATCTTTCACTACGTCGTTTGATGCAAAGTGTTTCTGTGTGTGTTGATTCAATAATTCCTTTTGGGTTGTGTTCTCCATTGATGAAAATATATCTAATTAAGATAATGATTGTCCGTTTCTCTATATGGCTTCTAAACTGATCTTTTTGATTGGAACATCAACCACCTTAATAACAATAGTATGCAATCAAAATCAAGCAAGTACTGTGCAAAAACTAAATAAGGAGACACCTAAAGAAGAACATAAAATAGAACTCAATGGGGGAAAAGGAATTACTTTTCATGGGGGCAAAAATTCGGCAAAAGTCGATGGGGACATGCAGACCAATAAAAAGCCTTGTGCTTTTTTTTTAAACGATTTCTGACAAATTTAATTTAAGCTGTATAACCCAAATTATCCTTCATTTAATTATATACTCTATAATGATATTTCTAATAATGATTTGATTGATTAGTAATTTCTCTTCATATATAGCTTGGTGTCTAATCGTTTATGTGATTTTCTTGATTATTTATGCTTTTCAATTGGTATTTTGTGCATGGGTTAAGTCCTTTGACGTGGTATGCTTTAGGATTGATAGGTAATGTGATGCATTTTTTACAGTGGAAGTAAGGAATTCGATACTCGGACTATTTTGAAGGTTTGGTTTAAGACAAATAAAAAAAAACTAATAAATTTTTATATCCGTTATCAAGGAGAGATGAATCTAGGGTTTTGTATTCCACTACTTCTAATGTTTGTAAACTCAATAATGATTCCTTTGATACAATACTCCTAATTTAATCAAAACAATTTGGAACCCAATCTCATGCTTTGGGAGATATAACGTTACAAGCTCTTTTTTTTATGACTCTCGTCGTTATTCTAAAGCCTAATTTTCCTTCGCTTATAAAAGATTGGTAGAAACTACCCAAAAAAATTATTGTGAAGCATGTAAAGAAGAGAAAATTTTTAATAAATTAAAAGCACAAATACAGAGTAAATATGTCAAAGAATTTAAATATTAAATATTACCCATCAAAAATAGTTTCTTCATCCATCCTAACGCAGGAATTACTCCATTATTACAAAAGAGAAATCAAAATAATGAAATAAAAACTCTTTTCTTTCGCTCAGACTCCGGACCTCCCTTTTTCTTTTATCTAAAGCATATTTATAGCTTTCAAAGGAATCCACTTTCCTTTCCTATTCACCATCACCACATCATCACCGAATGAGAATACGCCACATGTCAAGACTATGAAAAATCCTCCAATAAGAATGTGCCACGCGTCAAATAATATAATACTCATGCATTTACAATTTCCCTTATTTGGGAATTATTTATTATTTATTAACTCCAACCATAAAGAATAATATTCTTCCCATCCTCTTTATATATTTAATTCCGGTCAATTACTTCATGTAGATTTCTTACTTAACACTTTTATTTTCTACATTAAAATATATATATATGTCCATATATCTTTTTAATATTTTGTAAATGATGTCGACATAATGCGCTCCACACTTTCCACACTCCCATATCCAAATAATTGGACAAATGAAATAATTCTCCATCTTCTTCCTTTTGGGCCTAGCCCATTAAATTGTAAATCACCTCATTTCTTCCATTTTACGAGCGGAATTCCACATTTTATTACATTGAGCTTTATTTCCCAAAACACCTACAAATATACAAAATAGTAAAATAATTATAAAAATGAGCACTAAAAATATAGAAAATTGGGACAAAGTAGACAGATAAATGCGTCTATCAAATACCCCCAAACTTATTGTTTGCTAGTCCCGAGTAAATCTAATCTAGAAAATGAAATCCTAACTCATTGTCCAGGCATCGCGATTGCACTTAGCGTGTGCAACAAGCCTTTAAACCCCTAGGAGGCCCTAATGGCCGAGTTATATTCTCGGGAGGATTTACCAGAGGTGTACCCACAAAACATTTACTCCAAACCCTAGCTATCTGTGCCGAATTCAGGAATGACAGTAAAGAATCTCCTTGGTTGGCATACTGTTATTGATCACAAGAGAAAGTACCCTGATGCGAATCATATTCATATATATAAGTGACAGAGTTCTACTCAGATAATCGCATTATGGATATCAATAATCGGAATCACACAAATGAATAGATTAAGAAGATGGATTATAGAGATAGATAGTTCAAAACGATGTTGTCTAAGGTCAACGGTGTTTCCCGTATCTGTCTGAAGGCCTCCGCCAAGATGAACCTATGAATCCTAATGGATTGAGATACTGGTCTGGACTAATATCAATGCTGCTTGGCATATACAAGGGAAATCAGTGGTCGATAATCTTAATTATATATCAACTCAACTGGCATATACAAGGGAACCAGCGGTCGATTTTATTGAACAATAAAGTTTTCATTTTTCATTTTCATTCATTTTTTTTAACTGCATGATTTAATCTTTTAGATCCAAGCGCCTGCTTCTTGTCAGCAGATTACATGACAGTTCACATGGATCCTGCGTTCCACGCTTGTTTAGGCATCGGAGACAGGGAAAACACACACATATTGCTATTCAAGTGTTAATTCACTTTTTTTTAATAATTTATTTATTCCGTTTGTCCTGATTGGTTTGGTCTCTTTATTATTTTAGTAACTCAATCACTTTATTCCATCCCGGCAGTGGTACAATTCGATGTTTTGTGCCCCACCAAATCACTTAGAGAAACATATAATTTTTTCAAATAAAATAAAATAAAAATAGAACGTAGTGTGCTGATTTCATTCTAACACCTGAACTCTGTCTTTTTATGAATAGACTTTGTTATTGGGTTCCTTAACTCCTACAACCAAGATGCTTCCATCCACTTAGACTGGTTAGTGTCATCCTGAATTAGCACAAATTTCTAGGCTCTGGAGTTTAATTTTTATTTAATTTATTTAATTTTTTATTTTATATTCATTATTAAAAACTAACTCAAAGTTTTTCTCTCACCCCCAAACTTAAATCTAACGTTGTCCTCAATGTTTCAAATTAAAGTAATTAAAGTGCAGTACCAAAAATATAAGTAACAAGAGGAATTAGTAAAGAGGGAGTCAGAAAGATAGTACTTGGATGAAGCTTAGCAATCCTTCCATGGGGAACAAAAACGAACATAAAAATTCCACTAATGTAAAACCAGAGGAGAGACCTCCAGAGGGACCTTAATATCACCATGTATGGGTTGCCTCCCATTAAGCGCTAAGTTTAGCCAGACTTCAGTAGAATTATTAATCACCACATAAAATCATAAAGTAGTCGGAACATATGTGGGTCATCAAAACCAAATAAAGGAACCCCCAATTGGGGGATATGAAAACTAATTGGGGGATATGAATTACTTTCCCCAACCAAAGGTGTCTGCTAAGGGGTGTTTTTGGGGTGAAAATACTAAAACACCCTTCCCTCAAAATAAAAATCAAAAAAACTTAAAATCAAAAAACAAAAAAATATCTCCCATTTCCATCTACACTTCTTATTAATCTCTTTTAGGGTTAAATCTTTGAAACCCAAATGTTCCCCATTCCCTTTCAAATTCTTAATTTTCCGCACTCCCTTTCAAATTCTCTTCTCCTTCTTTGCCGGCTCCTCACATTGAAAACGATTTATTTTTTTCACATTCTGAAGTGATGAAGACCATGCCGGTACTGATGAAGGCCATGACGGAAGTGATGAAGACCATGTCTGAAGTGATGAAGGTCATGCCGGAAGTGATGAAGACCATGCCGGAAGTGATGAAGAACATATCGGAAATGATGAAGATCATGCATAAGTGATGAAGACCATGCCGGAAGTGATGAAGAACATGCCGGAAATGATGAAGACCATGCCGAAAATATATTTTTTTACATCGCCGGAAGTGATGAAAATCATGCCGGAATTTATGAATTCAATGCCGGAACTAAATGCCGGCATGCTCGATATAAATATACCAATGCCGGTAGTCAAGTGAAAAAAAATCAATTTTTTGGATACTTTTCATCATGTGTTGGCATAGAAAATTAAGAAACATACTATGCCGGCATAGGTACCGGCATGCTCGAGAATTAACTGACTGTGCCGGCAGTGGACTGATCAAAACCAGAAAATTTTGTTACGAGGTGTAGGATAAGTTAGAGCCGTCTTTGGCGGTGAAGGTGAAATACCACTACTTTTAACATTATTTTACTTACTCGTGAGGTGGAAGCGGGGCATCACCCCTCTTTTTAGATTCAAGGCTAGCTTGTTATGCCGATCCGGGCGGAAGACATTGTCAGGTGGGGAGTTTGGCTGGGGGAGGCACATCTGTTAAAAGATAACGCAGGTGTCCTAAGATGAGCTCAACGATATTAGAAATCTCGTGTGAAACAAAAGGGTAAAAGCTCGTCTGATTCTGATTTCCAGTACGAATACGAACCGTTAAAGCGTGGCCTATCAATCCTTTAGATCTTCGGAATTTGAAGCTAGAGGTGTCAGAAAAGTTACCACAGGGATAACTGGCTTGTGGCAGCCAAACGTTCATAGCGACGTTGCTTTTTGATCCTTCGATGTCAGCTCTTCCTATCATTATGAAGCAGAATTCACCAAGTCTTGGATTGTTCACCCACCAATATGGAACGTGAGATGGGATTAGACCGTCGTGAGACAAGTTAGATTTACCCTACTGATGACAGTGCCGCGATAGTAATTCCACCTAGTACGAGAGGAACCGTTGATTCACACAATTGGTCATCGCGCTTGGTTGAAAAACCAGTGGCGCGAAGCTACCGTGTGCAGGATTATGACTGAACGCCTCTAAGTCAGAATCCAGGTTAAAGAAGCGGCGCATGCTCCCGTTGTACGATTTCCGACCCGCAGTAGGGAGATTCGGGTCCCCAGAAGCACGTGCCGTGGGCGTATACCTCGCTGTGGACGAGCTGCGCGGGCCGTCCTGAAGTACTATTACCACTGGGTGGCGGGTAGAATCCTTTGTAGACGACTTAAATACGTGACGGGATATTGTAAATGGCGTAGTGGCCTTGCTGCCACGATCCACTGAGATTCAACCCCATATCGCGCCGATTGTTGTATAAGTAAGATTTTAGAAGCTAAAAGTATATAAATGACCTCACGCGGTGGGAGTCCATTGAAGACAAACGACATGAAAGGATTTCATATTTGCACAATTCGTATTAACTGATAAAGTACAGTCAATTCACCCAAGCAACCACCACATATTTTCACAAATGTTAAAGTAAATTATAAGCAAATTTCTAATGAAAACACCACTTTAAAAAAATAAATACATGATAAAAACCAGAATCAATATATCAAGTTCTAGATTTTGCATTCATATCAATAAAGGCAATCATTTTTTTGTGATTAGAAAG
Source organism: Papaver somniferum (assembly GCF_003573695.1). Lineage (NCBI taxonomy): Eukaryota > Viridiplantae > Streptophyta > Magnoliopsida > Ranunculales > Papaveraceae > Papaver > Papaver somniferum. The sequence goes on from NC_039366.1 coordinate 35,572,257, forward strand.
GAAGATATTATACAAATAAGAAGAATATAAAGAATCTGGATAGTTTATAATCCCGACTAATTTTAAATACTTAAGACCCATTAAATAAGTAAAAATAGGATCATTTTGAGGTAACTTGAAAAACCTCTTATCCAACTATTTTCGTTAATTGCTAATTTTTTCCTGATTAATTAGTGTTGATTCGGTTGATCGGTTATATGTTTGATCTTGTTAACCATGAAATTATCTAACGTTAATTGATCATCAAAACATGATTTATTTATTTTTGTTGTAAGAACTTCAACTAAGAATTGGTGGATGTTCATGTCCACGTAAACCGATTCTGGGTTGATGTTCTTTATTCACGAAGAATAATAGGAATCGGTGAATATGGATACCCATATTAGGCGATTACATCAATAAGCATTTTGAGAATGCGTGTGAAGTTATACGCATTCCGAGATTGAATATCATCTCATACTCGATTTGGGAATGCTTATGGAATGATACACATTCTCAGATCGAGTATGATCTTAAATTTTTTGAAAATCATTTTATCAATCGGCGTATGTAGAGTCTCATATCAGCAGGTTGTGAAATATAAGTTTAGAGTCTCATACTCGATTTGGGAATGCATATGAGATAATACAGGTTCTCAGATTGAGTATGATCCTAATTTTTCGAAAATCATATTATCAATCGGCATATATAAAGTCTCACATATGAAAGAGAGGTTCTTCATTTTTGAAATCAAAAACAGAATCGTCAAACTCTCATATCAGCAGGTTCTAAAAGAGAGGTTCTTTATTTTTGAAATCAAAACCATAATCGTCATATATAGAAGTTCATAATTACCGATTGTAATATGAAAAATCTACTTAAAATTGGAGATTTCCTTTATCCAGAATCGATCGATATTCATGATACGTCGACTGATTCTGGTAGATATTCTTCAACCACGAAGAACATCAAGGAAAATGGTGGATGTGGTCATGAACATCGACTGATTATCATAAGAATCGGCCAATGCGGACATGAACATCGACTGATTATGGTTAAACACAGAGAACCAATTTTCTTTTTCTTTTCTTGGTTGACGTCGTTGTGATTTTCAATTTTGAATGGATACAATAATCACAAGTATAATTAAGAGTAATATAGATTGCAATCGACGATGTTCAACTTGAAAGAAAAATAAAAAATATATAATAAAATTTTCCTGTCAAACGATCGACATAGTTAGAATCAATAGATGTAGTCAGGTTTTAGTTTTTGTTTCTGGGGGAAATAATATGAATATGTTTCAATTTTAGAAGGATAAATTTTATAATTTTGTTTTAATAGTGAGTAAGTTGGTATTTTACCTAATTTAGACACCCCCGATCCCTTTATCTAGGTGGGATTCAAAATCCATAATCCTCATATAAAACATATTGACCTCAAACTAGCCAGGTTTACAACGGGCTCAAATAGTTGACAAAATGAAATTACATAAAATGGTTTGATGGAGAAAAGTCAACTAAAATACTAGTAGAGTTATCCTACAGTAGAACTTCGTTAAATTAATCCGCGATAAATTAATAACTTCATTCCTGACTTGGGTCAGTGTGCTAAATTAATAACCTCGCTAAATTTATAAGATAATAAAAGCTTTAAGTTTCCAATAGGGCCCAACTAATATATAAATTAATAATCCGTGTGATAACAATATATTATGGTGCTTATTAAAATATGCATCTAGGTTATTTGTTTTTGTTCACGTTTATAACTAGAAATAACCCGTGCCGCAACGGCACGATATGAGGTTAACAGAGAGTTCTAATAAATATCTACATATAGCTCTTTCGGTAACAGCACTGCTTTAATATGATATCTGACTGGTGTAAAAAAAATTTTTACGGACTTTAAATCGTGTTCCTTTGCAAGATAGTTTTCTATTTTGTTTTAAGCGAAAATAATGTCTATAAATACATTGTAAAATCATTCATATACATTATCCAGAAACGAACACAAAATCATGTAAGTAATACTGTGTATGCATATCTCACTTATGAGTTATGAATAGAAATAAACAAATAAATCTCATTTCCCATTAGATTCATCATGCACCACTAAATCCAATTAATGCATGTATGATATATTATGATTTCATTTAATGTTTCTTTGAATATCTTGAGTTAAGAGTTTATGCAATAATTAAAGATTAATAAAGTTTGATTCATAATGAGATGGGTTACAGAAACGACGACCGTCGGATGTCTTTCCGAAATGATTTTATTGTGTTTTATTTTTCTTATTATAATTTAAAAATTAAAGTATATACATTTACACACATAATATGCCATAAAATAAGTAGAAAATAATCTGAATTGAAAATAAAGTCTCTATATATTTACACCACGTACTTATTTTAGAAATTTAAAATTAAATTTGATATGTTTCGATATAAAACTAGAAAACTATTAATCTATGGAAGTTTTATTGTATATATGGTTCGTTGAACACTCTAAAATCAGGATTTGGGCACCCTTCCAGGAATATGGCACCCCATTAGCAATGTCGGATCAAATGATCCCTCTTTAAGTTTAAACATACTGTCTTCTACTTCTACTAAAACTCCCTTAAAGGTTAAATTCCTCTTGGGTTTTTTTCTCTCTCTATCCCGCGCCCTAAAGGCTAAATCGCTCTTGGTTTTTTTCTCTCCATCTATTGTTCCCTCCAGGCAGTAATCTCAAAAACTTAACCAAATTTGGTTTTTATCATCTATATCCCCTGGGGCAGCAAATTGGTAAGTATTCGTTTATCTAGTCATTCAATCCGTCTCTCTAATTTATTAGTATTCATTGAATTTGTTTATTGATTTGAAAAACCCATGATTCATTTAGTTTTTTTTTTTTTTTTTTGAATTGTCTGTTCCAAAATCTATTGAATTTAGGTTTGATGAAGATAACTTGTTATTTGGATCGAAAGAAAAACGAGGTTGAGGTTTGAGGTTATTGGGATTTAAGGGTTTCTTTTGAATTTTAGGGTTAAATTAAGGAGGGTGTCATTTCTGAAGTGTTCTAGGAGGGTTGCTACAATGCTTCCTTGGTTGATAATTCCATTTATTGGACGATGGGCAGGCACTTTCTCATTTGTGCCTACCTGGTTTTAGGTTTGAGATTACGTCTCCCCCATATTAGGTTGTCTAATGGTTTTGGTGCTGTATTTTTGAGTGTCAAATGTTGAAATAAAACATCAGTGCTTCTCATTTAGAGATTGTATTTCTCAGTTTTTGGGGTTCTACTTGTGTATTGATGAAATTGCCAAATGACAGGATTGACCCCTTTTTGTTCAAGTTTACTCTAGTGTATAATGAAATGAGTGAGAACCTGGGTTGGGAGTAGAAATGTGAACTGTAAGATATACTCTAAGGAGGAGTAGGCAGAAAACTCTAGGCTATAGCCTTATTTGTTTGTATGGAACAGCTATCAACTTTAGTTTGTAGAGTAGTTAGGTTTTGGTGTTACAACTATCATTACACACATGTGTTGGTCTCCTCCATTAAAACCCTAACTCCCCAAAATCTGCTCACATTTCCAGGGATTTGAAGAAAAACAGCAATGGCTTCTCATCGATCTTTGATCAATGTTTACAAGAATGCCATCAATGTCTCCCAAGTCCGTTCGATCTTTACAACCTCACACCTTGAGATGTCTTTTGCTGATAAGATCAGAAGAGCAATGGCTAAAGATCCTATCAACACGCAAGCAAATCCACATTCTTTCACCCTACTTAGTAAGCATTCTCTCTTTTAAGTCTTAATCTCTTGCAAAAATTGATTTTTGCAAGATTGATTTTTTTTAACACGAGTAAAAATGCCACTGAATTTCAGGATTTGCTGATGAGATAATGAGTGCTAGAAAAGCATTGCAATGTAAGCAATTTGAAGTTGGGAGAATTAGTGATGAGACGCTTGCAGATTCATTAAAGCAAGAATCATTAATTCGAGTTCTTGGATGTTTCGATAATACTGGAGAGGTAGAGATTTTGGTAAAACATTTGCAATTTAACCTCGTCTTTTAGGTCAATTATGGAACATTTATATGCTATATTTTTTTTGGTAGAATGTAAAAGCAAGTCAGAAGAAAGAGGCAGCAAAAGAGTGTAATTGCACATTGGGAGAAGTAGAGAATGTGTTGGGGAGGTTTAGGTGGATTAAGGAAGCACGAAAGAAGATGGATAGGTTAAAGGCAGAAGGGAAACCAGTGCCACAGAACATGATCGAGGTACGTTTTCTTATATTTCTTTGTGTTTTTGCGGGTTTAAGAATGAGACTTGTCGGATACTGTAGGTGAGGCAGAACCCATAGAGGCGGGTTCTCAAGTTTTACCTTGTGTGTTTCTGGACACTTGTGTTGCTTAAATTTGTTTCATAATACTCTTATATCCTATGGACCATCAAGACGGCAATTAGTTTTGTGGATTTCAATAGATTTTGGATGATCTCGTTTAATTGGAACAGGTGGGGCTAGGAAATGTACATATAAAATTGAGTTAGATTACTATTTGGGTATAATTGCGTTCAAATTTCATTTTTCTTTCACTAACTCAAATTTGATACTGATCATACTCTATCCTTGTCGGATGTGTTGTATTAAAGCTATGATCTCCTAATGGAATATCTATGATGAACACTAGTTCTTATTTAATCTCGGATTAGGCTTTCATGCTTCCGTTTCTTGTTAAAATATCACAGAGTAACAATTCCTGGATTCTACTTGTTAGGGATTTGTAGGTGACAGGTTTCAAAAGCCAATATCACTGTAGTTCTGTTTGTTTGCTAACTGCATGTCTGCATCTTTCCTTTGTTTTTATAATCTTATTATTAATGCTGTGTGGTTCAAAATTTGATGGATTAACAATGCTAATTGCACCTGCCTTTCATTTGTTAAGTATATCTTATTAATGTTGTGCAGATTCAAAAGTTGATGGGCTCGACAGCAATGGATTTTGCTAGGTCTAATTAGGCAATGAGTGGTTGTTAAACAGGATACAGAAGGTTCATATTCTTCCCTTTTATGAGATTCTAGCACTTACATATTTCACTTGACATTCAAACATAGCACGAGGAATTCTTCTGAAAGAACTCATCTTTCCTAAAAAAAAATTATGCAAAATTTTCATGGTACGGTAGCGTTGTACGTCCTGCTGTTGGCCTAATTTGATTTTTACCTGCTATATAGTCTCGACTCTCGATCTTATTATTGTCTCAGCAGCTTTATGACATTGCACTTTGTTCTGTTTTCTTTTAGTATAAAACATGAAAGTCATCGCATTGAATATGAACGGACCAGAAGAGCTGGAGTGTTTAGCTATGCTGGGTGCAGTTACCTGGGAAAATTCTCTGGATATAGTTCAATAATCCTAGAGACTGACTACCAGTGTTTGGTGTGTGCAGTGAATGGCCAAAGCTCATACCTTCCCTGGCAGTTTAGAGGAATAGTAAGACCTTTTTAGCATTATTTAGTACTTGTTATAGTTGGTTTTGTAAGCGTCAAAATAGATTAGCCCATAGCTAAACATGCTAGGCGCAGAGGGGTTTCTGAGTTCGTTAGTCTCCCAATTTTGTTTTATTCTCAAGTTTAATTATGCGTTCCACTTGATCATCAATGAATTTTTCATTTTGCAAAGAAAAGAATATGGAAGAGGAATGTTCTTCTTTAAACACCGGTGTGAATTAGAACTCTTGTACACTGAGGTTTGAGGATCACCCCCTGTTTTCATGCTCATTAATTATCCATGTTAAAAACTTGTTGGTTCACTATTTGCTTGGAATGAAAATGCTGCTAGTGAATTCTTGCAAAGTAGAACGTCCGACGCTGTTAATTGTAGCTATAGGAAAATCAATGGGGATTTCTTATCAGTGTGCAAAGTAACATAACTTAGTCTTGGAATTTTCCGGCGACCTGAAAATTTTAATTTTGGTTTTTTCCGGTGACACGAAAATTTTAATTTTGCGGTACCTGAAAAGTTTTGTCCGTTTTGTAAGTTTTGTACCCTCAGTCCTTGGATGGGTTTGAACACCAACCACCGACTACTGTGATTTGGTTGTTTCGTGCTATAGGGGGTACCATTTTACTTGGGGTATACCAATTCAGTGCTGGGAAATGTTTTGTTTTATGTAAATTTGGCAGACCCCCAACAAAAAATGGTAACCCCATTAGCAGAGATGGCAAAAAGTTCCTCCATAAGGGAGAACAAAACCAAGACATATCCACTTCGGTAGTGGTTCTCTTCCGTAAGACCTAATGTTGAGTCCTTCACGCCACACGGCGTACCTAATTTTCTTGTACCGATCAATCAAAAAAGGGATAATTATATTTTATTACTCGGGTTTTTGTCCAACGTTAGATCTTGGTATCTGGACTGAACGCTGGCCCTTATTGACTATTAAAATCTTGACTTCTGTTTACCAACTACTAAAAAAATAAAATAAAATTTGATTATTTAACGCTGTTAATAGCGTCGTCAGCAGTGTACCCTTTTCTCAAGTTCGACCACCATTAATAGGGCAGAACCAAACAGTAGCATTTGAAACATTTCCAGAAGAAAATAAGAACCCTAACAATATATCACTAATTTTCTTCATCAAATCCAATTGAAACCCTAATAAAATCCCAACCAAAATTCCTATTCAAACCCATAATTAAACCCCTGTTGAATCAATTCTATTGTGAAGCAATTGAAACCCTAAATCCTAATCGAAATTCCAACTCAAGCCCATAATTGGACCCCTATTAAATCAATTCTTATTTGAATTTCACATGAAACTGAGAGAGGAAAAATGGAGGCAGTTATTTGAGACCTCTTTGTCTGAAATTGACGAACACGGTGAAGAGGAAGGATGGCTTCGATCTGTATAAAGAAGAAGATGTTGTGTTGCTGTGAACTGAAGAATCAATTGAGATTAGGTTTTGATGTGAGATTGAAGTTGCAGTGATGAACATGATGAAGAACTAAAGTTAGGGTTTGGTGTGATTCAATTTGACAGAGAGATTAAGGATCTGTTGGTTTGTAACAAGAACAGAAAGTTAGGGGTTTTTTGCTAATGGAAGATTCAAGAGATGGGGTTTTGAGCAGAAATTGGAAGATGAATCTGTTGTTGATCAGAAGAATGGTTCGAATTATGAATTAGTGATGCTTAATGGTTAAATCGGTTTGTGGTAATAACTTGAAACAAGTTAGAAGTTAGGCTTTTATTTATGGGGTCTGATAGTTGAATTGAGATAAAGATAGAGTTAGGAAGAAGAATCAGTGAAGACGGAGCTGAAATGGGTTTGTGTTGAATTTACTTTTAATAGCAAGCGTGAAGAAATTGAGATGAATTTGATGGTTAGGGATTGATGGGTTTCTGGAGAAGGAGAAGAATGAACTGCTGCTGTTTCAGATCGACAAGAAGTTCAAGATGGTAGAGAAATTGATTGTTTGTTGTTATTTTCTAGGGTTTGTGATGATTCTGTGCCTGAGATGTTTGGTGATGAATTGCCATGGAACTGAAGTGTTGCTGCAGAGAATTGGTGTCATGGGTATTGATGCTTAGATGAATGTATTCACAGAATGAATTAAACCCAGTTAAGAATGAAAACCCTAACTGAACACAATTCTAATCATCTCTGCAACAACAAACGTTAGGGACTTCACAGGTCTTTGTTACAAAAGTCACAACTGAATTAGTATTTACACATTTAAAAAGTAAAAAATTAGACACGCTATCATGTAACAAAATCAGCCCAAGTTAACGTCCAGTCCAGGTACCAAGCCCTAACGTTGGACAAATGTTAGACCAAACCTAGTATTGGACACAACCTGAGTGCTAAAGTCCAATTATCCCATCGAAAAAAGTACTCCACCAAGCCAATGTTGGATTAAGTTAGCTTAGTCGATTCATAGTCATTTGTTGAAAAGATTAGAATATTGATTTTGTTGATTATTTGGATTAAGGGTTTAAATATGATAGAAGTTTTGCGGATGGGATGTCACTGTAAAAGTTATTTGGTGATAATAGCAATTACCGGAGTTTGAAACTCCCACCAAATTCTTTATTGGTCAAATTTTTTCTGTGTAGATAGTCCAATAACACCTTAGCAAAATCGGAAGTAAGACTGGTGGCTCGAGCAGAAAGCTCAGATGAAACTGTTAGGGTCGTAGGGATATGTTTAAATCGTTGAAGTCTCCAGTAAAGCAAGTGATTATTTTCAACATCATTTCATATTCTTTTCTGAATGATACTGAAAACATTATTGTGAACTAGAAAAGACGCATGTGCGATGCACTTGCCACGCCGTTCTGCAGGAACATGCGATAAATGAAAAAAATAGGAAAGAAAAAAACAACTTCACATCGACATTGTTTTCCTTTCAAGATCTGCTTCTCTTTCACACGCATGATGCGCCTGTCGTTCCGCTCCTAAAACTGCAACATATATCATTCACTGATTATCAATTGATTTCAAACTTGTGTAATTATATGACTTCCACGGGGTTCTGGTGCTCTATTGTGCTCCATTAATGTTTCTACCAACTCTCGAGCTTGCTCTATGCTTCTAGGGATACGACGGAGAATGAAGACTTCATTGTCTTCAATTGCTAGAGAGACTTCTATGCTCCTGCCGCTTGAAGACTTCATTGTCTTCAATTGCCACAAAGACTTCTATGCTCCTGTCGCTTGCTAATAGTGTTTTGACATTCCCAAAGGGTCCTGCAACACTTATGTACTTGATACTTATAAGGCACAGTAGGAAATACACATTAGTTTTTATACACACACATGATGTCTTTACGAACCAAAGCAAAACTGACATTCATGCCCAACATATCACTTCCAAATCTCCAGCTCAATTATTAAATGTTTATCTAAGGCGCTGCTATATGAGAGGCGAGATATCGACTAATGAACTTTTTTCTGCTACCTTTGGTCGCTTAATCTATTTCAGTGAGAAATTGGCGACTAACGTTGAAGCTGATTCAAGCCATATGTAAACATGTATTCCATCTTACAAATAAATGACTCGTAACGAACTGACCTACCATTAAAGAATGCTATGATGGTATAAGCATGATTCAGCTCGAATGTTGACATTCGGATATTTCATTCTACAATAAACTAATTAACCTATAGGTCCCTTAGAATGTTAACACATATTCCATCCCCATCGGAACTATTCCAGCATACGCTTTCCTTGAGCACCTTGACGGTATCCCCACTCACCTGGTCTATGTAATTTAGCAGTGGGTTCTGCTGTATCCCCTACCCTGGTAAAGGTGATTCTCAAGGAAAGAAGCAAAGCGATTCAAAGTGTCAGTGACATTTCCCTAACATTAAAGGGAAAAAAACCAGTCCTATTGCTGCATTTCTTACAGTGAGTTAGTATCTATAAACTTAATCACACATTCTTCTTAAGCAGCGAACATTAAGTGTAGAAAAAATAACACACTTGTGGGCGTCTCCAGTGCAACGCTAATTCCCATTTGTTTTTCATAAGCAGCATATACCCACATGGTATCCGACTAATACGAACTTAAGTAATGGCCTAAAAGTGCAAAAAGGATTGAAACGGTAAAAAAATGTATTGATGGTAAGGCAATGTAATGGATTCAGTTGCTTGTGGACTTACCAATAATCAAACTGGAATCTTCTGAAAGAAATTGGGCCTTCCTAAAATGTATAATCTGTTCAAAACGTTTCATTGTTAAAAACTTTTGAAAGTTCTGAAAGAGTAAGCCTGATGCAATTCCCTGTAGTTACCAAATGTCATTATCTATATTGGGCCAACAACCATCTATTTATCACCTCTGACATGTTAATTTAGCCTGTGAAGATGTTAACTGTAAATCATTCTTAAAGTTATTTGATTTTCCTACCTCACACCCATATCTAAGTTGCTTGATTTTTTTTTATAATTTTGTTTTTCTTTGTTGTGACAAATGAGCCAGCATTTTATGGAGTGAGCCACACACATAAACATTGTTTTATGTCAAAAGGTCTCAGGCCACCTTGAAGTTTGAGTACGACACTCTATAGTTTAGCATATTTCCAGCTACAGCGCAAAATTGAATTATATCCTACATAATAGGAAATCAAAGACGACTTACTGTCACTTACATAATCCTTGCATCATAAACTCTCACAGTTCCAAGTTCCATTCTTCTGTTTCGCTTTCTAATTACGCCTCTGTACATAAAAAGAAGTAAATATATTAAATTCAAGTTTTGAAGAAAATATGCCCATAGGGAAAAATAATAATCTGTTTGACATTTCCGATAGCAGCAAAAGCTCATAAACTTAGTTGTATTTGTCTGATGGGAAGATCTAAATACTATAACCTTGATTCGTTGAGTCTTACTTATACTAAAACGCCTCCAAATAGAGAATTTCCAACTCCTCATAGTGGGTAACTAAGTCTAATTCTATGTTCAGTTTCTGGACGTTGTGTATGATCAATGTTGGTGAAGTTTTGGATGAAATTTCTATGGAGACATGCGTCAAGACAGAAAGCAAGAGAAGCTATGATGGATTTTACAATTAATTTTGGTTTCAAATTGGTAAAAAAAAAAAGAAGAAGCAAGGACATCAAACATCATAATTCAGGACTTAACAACATCATAACTCAGGACTTGACAATTATGCTAGGGATTTGAGCGTACCCACATCAAAGACACTTACAACAGAATCGTGATTGATTCAATGACAGAAGATGAAAAAGAAATCATAATGAATTCTGATACTTACTTGAGAGGTTTCACGCAAGTTTGTTGGAGTAATCTTCTTCATCTGATTCCACCGATTTCATGGATGACCCAAAAATCCCCAATTGGAGAAAGGAAAAATCAAAAATCAAAAATCAGAATCCCTAATTCTTTGTTTTGCTTCGTTTTTGTTTGAGGAGGGGATGAATTATATAGAGAATTGAAAATGAAAACATATATTCAAGGGTTCGAGAGGAAACGAAGAAGAGGGGAAAAAAAATTCTCCGGAGCTTTTCTCTGGTTTGGTTTTGGCCCAAGAAGAAACGAAGAAGAGAGTAAAAATGTAGAAGGAATTGCGTATGTGGGGATTCGATGTTAAAACTCTGTGTATCCATTTGACAGAAATATCCTTTGTATTGTGGAAGTAATACACAGAGTAAGTAATTGATATTTGAGGGTATATTAGTAATATTAGGAAAGGCTTCACCAAAATGGTTGACGGTTGAAAAGGCACCCTTTTTATAGTGGAAATCACAGAATGACACAAAAAAGATAGAGAGTTTATTATTGATCCATCAGCCACATTACATTTCTATAATATCCTTATATACATGTAATGGAAACCCTAGGTATAGCTAGTTGGGCAACACATCTATGGGCTGCAGGCCCTACAACACTCTCTCTTGTGCGGTCCAATAGAACTTCATAGGCAGTGCTTCACATGTAGTATTTTGAATGTAGTTCTTCAATGTCGTTCTCTCCTTGATGAGTTGTGCCGAAATCAATTGCCTCATTCAAACTTTGACAAGGAAAAACTCAGTGGGACAAAACCTTGGTACAACTCTTCACATGTAGCACTTCACATGTTATCTCGTATTTAAATGTAGTTCATCACATGCGATACGATCTTCAAAGACCCACGAGTCTAAGTTAATTGCCTCGTTAAAAATTCTTCGGGAAAACCTAGAGGGACAAAACCTGAACTAAAGAAAAAGAGTACAATATTAAGCAAACTTAGAACATAGTTGGACTCAAATATGTTGCCTCATTTGAAAAAGCGGGGGTCTAACAACACCATCCAATATTTCGCTTAGCAATCTGTATGGACTAACTCCGAAATACTTTGCTAGAGAATCAACTAGACAGTCAGACTCAATCTAGATAAAAGTATCTCAAGGAGTTAATATCTCTCTCTTGATTTGATTTTTATTCAAGCTAAAAACAATAGCGAGTCTTTATCAAATACAAGAAATACTTGGACGGTACCAAAGACCAATGTCCAAGGATCAATCAATATCAATCAATAACCAAAGGTTGGATTTCCAATTGATGATCACGAACGCACAACCTGTATTATTTCAATTATATAAAATATAATGCGAAAAATGAAATAACACAGACACCAGAAATTTTGTTAACGAGCAAACCGCAAATGCAGAAAAACACCGGGACCTAGTCCAAATTGAATACACATTGTATTAAGCCGCTACAGACACTAGCCTACTGCAAACTAACTTCGGACAGGACTATAGTTGAACCCAAATCAGTCTCCCACCGATCCAAGGTACAGTTGTACTCCTACGCCTCTGATCCCAGCAGGATACTACGTACTTGATTCCCTTAGATGGTCTCACCCACAACCAAGAGTTGATGCAACCCAAAATCACATACTTGATAATAAACAGATTTGTCTCACACAGAAAAGTCTATCAAAGGATAAATCTGTCTCCCACAGATAAACCCTGGGTTTTGTTCCGTCTTAAGATATAAAATCAAGGTGAACAGGAACCAATTGATAATCCGGTCTTATATTCCCGAAGAACAACCTAGATTAATAAATCACCTCTCTACAATCCTTCCTGACTACACAGGCGGTTTGTCGAGGAATCACAAACAGTGAGACGAAGATGTTTGTGACTTCTTTATCTTGCCTATCGGAGAACTCTCACGATCTCAAGCCAATCAATCGATTATACTCGTACGATAGAAGATGCAAGATCAGATCACGCAACTACGATAAAGTAGTATCAGTCTGGCTTCACAATCCCAATCAAGTATTTAAGTCGTTAACCTGATTTTAGAGAAGAAAATCAAAGGTTAATGGAGATCGACTCTAGCGGGCGCACTAGTAGCACACAGACGTGTGGGGATTAGTTTTGCACAATGCTAGATATCTCCTTTATATAGCCTTCAAATCAGGGTTTTTCCTTTGGTACAAAGCAATCCTTATTCACCGTTAGATGAAAACCTGATTTAGATTCAAGCTAATATTTCTCAACCGTTAGATCGAAAACTTAGCTTGTCACACACACTTGGGTATACGTTTACTGGGTTTGTGAAAACCATGCCCAAACGTGTACGTGTATGTTGGTTCAACATAGTAACCCAAAAAGGTTAACCATATGAGCATTTCATATCAACCTTGTTCTTCTTCACCATAACTAGTTCAATTGACTCAAATGAACTAGTTAAAGAGTTGTTCAATTACTATGAGATCTTATGTAACTACACAATAAACAATTGAAACAAAGATGATTCGATTCGATTGAATCGACTCATGAACATTATAGCCACGGTTTGCATAAAACATTCCTTAGTAATTTAATGTTTCATGTTCATAGCACATCTTTAGATCATAACCTCTTAAGTTCAAAAACAAGTTCGCGGACTTAAGTTAATCAGTTGAGTTTTCCAAACTCAACAGAAATTCTCGGAAAGAGAAACTTCCGCCAGTTCGCGGACTGAGTTCAGGGACTTAGCACACAAACGAGTTTTGGAAAATCCAGCTGAAATTCTCGGTCGAGAACTTCCGACAGTTCGCGGACTTGGCAAGCCAATTCCATAATCCTCCTGATTTCTCTTGATCAACAAAGTTCGAAAACTTCGGTTCAAGGACTACATGGTTATGTAACCTAAACTCTCATTTCAATCATTGAGACATTCTCAGAGGACGCTATGTAGCCGTTATTCACAGACCAATTCACGTCAGAGGAATTTTCAAAGTGATTGAAACTTTTCATGACTTTCATCACTAGGTGAAGATAAACTTGATCAAAGCGAAACGCTTTACCAACACACGATTTCGAGATAAAAGATAAGCAATGAATGCTCAGCTCGAAATGTCAAATGTGTGTGTGTTAGAGCACTTCTCGGTTGAACCCACTAGCGTTGGTATGTCAAGTTAGTTGTCAATTTTAGTTTCCAAAATTCATTCTTGATTTAGCATACTAAAGATAGTTTCAGACTAGTTTAGGTCTAAGAAGTTGAATCGAAGCTATCCTTAAAGGATGAAGATTGAAGATTGAATGCTACAAGAAGACATCAACAAGTACTTCATCAACAAAGGTATGTGATTGATTTCATTTGGATTCTTGTTCAATTCTACCTTTCTAATCTATCGAGATAAATGCTCACTCTATGGAACAATTCCTATGACGGTAAATGTACATTTATGTATATATACTTGAGGTTATTTGATTCATGACTTTGGTGATAATAACCTTTATCCCTATAAAGGATCTCATGTTATAGTGAATGAGCTTGTGAATCCAATGAGCCAAGAATCACTCAATTCCGAGTTATAACGATAAAGTTATGAGTTATTTAAGTTCATTAGTAGGAAACATTTCATGGGCTTTGGAGTGGTCCGCGAACTTGGGCCCAATATGTTACTAAAAGGGATTTTTGGTCAAGTTGGTGATGTTTCCTTATCTAGGCAAGTTGGCTATTGGTCCAAACACTTTTGATTACTATATTAAAGTGTTTGTGATTCCTGCCTAAGTTAAAATGTGATTTATTCACATAAATATAATTTTTGCTAAATAAGTTATTTATTTAATTATTTTGGCAAGAGTTTTAACTTATGAAAGACTCCCATTTTTAGGAGAGTCTTGTAAAAGGAAAATACATTTCCTTAGCTTCCAAGCTATTGTTCATTATAAATAAGAAGTTCGCGAGTTTACACGTTTTCATCCCTTTGGAAAATTGGCATATGCTCTGCAGGTTGTTTTCCACGTCTTCCGTTCTTCGTGAACGAGAGTGAGATAAAAGTCTTTGTATTAGGGATCACAAAGCCAAGTTGGATTTAATCTTCGTGATTGATCATACAACTTGTAATCTAGGTTTTTCACCTCTTGTCTATTCTAAGGCTTTCTCTTCTGATATAAAACCATTCAAGAGTTGTTGATCACAAACCTTAGGTTTTGATAGATTTCAGTTTCCGATCGTATACCAACACTTGTTAGTCGAAATTGGGGACTAGAAAGAAAAACTTCTTTTGAGGCATCTCGTAAAAATCCTTGAGAAGTTTTAAACAATATATCTCTAGATTTATTCTAGTTGTTCTTGTGGTAGATTTATTAGGGTTTTCTTAACTTGGAAATTAATCTTTGGAATCACCCAAGTTTACTTACGGAAATCATGTTCACGGACTCCTTGTGTGTACGCATACTGATTGTAAGTTAAAACCGTAATCTACAAGTTTGTTTTGATATTACTTTTACATAGTAATTATTTTTATCAAAATAAACACAAGATTTCCAAAACCTCGATTCACATCTAAAGGGAAATCAAACTGGTGTTTTGTGCAAACAAAATATCAAATCGTATCGATCGTTGTGGTGTATCTTCTAAATAGAACTTTGAGTTCTGCTAGAAGATTTGTGTGAAGAGTTCCTAAAGAGAATCGGTATTCTGCTAGGAGTTCTACAAGTGTTGAAGAAGGTATTACATCTAGTCCGAATAGGTAGTAGGAATTTGGTATAACATCTTATTATCAATGTGTGTTTATTCTGGACTAGGTCCCGGGGTTTTTATGGATTTCCGGTTTCCTCGTTAACAAAATTCTGGTGTCTATGTTATTTCTTTTCCACATTATATTTTATTTATATAATAGAAATAACACAGGTTGTGCGTTAAGATCAATCAGTTCTTGTATCCGGCCTTAGGGTTGTTGAATGGATTGATTGACACTTGAACATTGGTCTTTGGTACCGTTCAAGTTAAACCTCTTATATTCAATCAGGCTCGCAAACCCCTATTTGCTGATTGTGGATTGAATCAAGAGATAGAGATATAAAACTCTTCGATATACTTTTGATAGATCGAGTCTAACTGTCTAGTTGATTCTCTTGAAAGTATATTGGAGTTTGTCTATTCAGATTTCCAAACGAAATATTGGGTGGTGTTGTTAGACCCTCGCTTTTTCAGTATGATCTAGTCTATAGAGCATATTACTTTTGTCTCATAAGAAGTAGGAGATAGAATAGATAGACTTTTGAGTGTTAGATAAGTTCAAGTCTCCACATACCTTTTTTTTTGTGAAGTTCCACGGTTCCTTGTATAGATCTTCTTCGTTGTACAATGAATCGCCATGAAGTCCTTGAGCTCAACTACACTTTTCTATCCTAGTCCGAGACTTAGCTATGTAGGCTAGAAATCAAGACTTATACTTTTGATCACTAACATTGACAAACATGCTTGAGATAGCAACACATGCGAGGTCGACCGAGCTATGCTCTAACAATCTCCCCCTTTGTCAATTTTAGTGACAAAACTATTAATACATATGGAATACAAAAAAGATAAACTTTAGTGGCTCCTATTCCATAGTCTAATCTTCAACGTTCCTTGAAATCTTCGTCCTTCCAAGTACTCCAATGATCCCAAAGGTTGTAAATTTGATGGTAGCCTCTGCGAGACCATTGGGTATAAGATGCTCTATATTGATCCTGTTAAACATGCAATATTCATCAAGTCCTTTTGATGTAAATTCTCTAGCATTAATAAGGGTGGTGCGCCTTTGCACTTTGTATTGTGTCATATGTGCTAGGAGTATTTAAACGCAAATTTTTTGGGAACTATAACTAGTCCAAAATTTCAAAACATTCACCAGAGCCATAAGTCACTTTAATGGTATGCATTCTACATAAATATTTTTCTAAATTTCACCTTATTTTCTCTTTAATATGGATTGTTTTCCATTTGCATCTTAGGATGGTCTTGGTCCTATTTTACTGAAGACTTTGTAAAATAAGTGATATGCTTTATTACTTAAAAGCACAATGGGAATGGGGGGTTATGCATCTAGTACTTTAGAAAACACTTATTGAGAGATATGCCGTCACTTAGCATTTTGTAAATATTTTTTCCATTGTCTCGTTCAATCAAATAAAGTGATGTACGTCTGAGTCCTTTCAAAATGATCATCATGTCACAACCAAAGTAGCTTTATAGTTGTGCCAAAGTCTGTATGAGGGAATACCCAATATTTCATTCCCGGGGTCAATATGTATTCAATATCCAAATATTAGTGATTTACATTTCACCAAATCGACTCATAAATTTCTCTAAGAATATGCTTCCTTCCATATTCATTAAAGGTTATAAAATATGCAATCAATTACATCCTCATCACTGTGAGGTTCCACATGATATCCATTTGCATGGGTTTCTTTGGAATTTAACAAGGTGTGATTATCTCTCGGTACATGTAGAGATTTTGTGACGTCTTTGTTCTATCTTGAAAACAAATTTTGATCAATGCTGCACTCGATGATCCAACCCTCATAGTCACAATATAAGAAAATAATTCAACAACTAGTTTAAATTCCTTAAGATGGTGGGAGGGAAAACACTATCTGTTAGACATTGAGTCTTGAAATATTAAATAAGTGGTGTGGCCTTATTAGTAACAAAAGTGAGATTCAACTTAAGTACTGTAGAGTGAATATATGTTACGTTTCATGGAGGATGATATATTTTTCATCCGGATATATCTCAAGTGCTATAGAGAATTTATGTCTCGAGGGAATGATGTACTTTTCATTCCATAAGCACATACATTAGATCTAATTCAAATAAATAGTCAATTGTCCAGGCAAGGTTCTTCTTGTCATTCGAGTTGATGTCTAAAGTATGACCTTTCCAGTGGAAATTGGTTGCTACTATGGTACCCACATTGCATTGCTTGTACCAATACCGGTAAGAAGATTCATTCCCAACTCTTTTCACATGCTTCACTTGTGTCAGTACGTCTAGCCCTCATTACTTCGAGGTTCTTATTATTTCCAATTTTTTCTACGATTAGCTTAATTTGAGAAATTTCTTCATCTCAACGGGTCAAGAGAATCTCATTTTGAATGTCAACCATTTACTTTAGGTTGAATAGCCTACTAAAGACAGTGAATCTCTTGTTGATACTTTAACATACACTGGTTCATTAGTTTATGGATGAAGTAAAAAAAAATGGAAGAGGGAGAAAAAAAAATCTGACTCATATCACTTTATGAGAGTTCTTCCACAAAAATTGGGGTGCATGTGTTTTGAAACACAAGGGAATATGTAGCTATACCTTTTAGACAGTGCGTTGTCATTAGCATAAAGTTGTATGAAGGAATATATTCCTTATTTTTTTTTTCAAAGAAATGATTTCCACCTCAAATGCACAATAATGATGCTCAAGTACTTCTGAGTCCAAAATGTCATTTTTGCGTCGAGTTAGGTCCAACTGGAAAAGACCTTACTAAAAAAAATCATAACCCGGTTAAGGGCCAAATTATGATGATCCAGTTAGTAGCGTTAACTCGTTAAGGTCATAACGTGTTCAAGGCCCATGGAAAGTTACATGCCCATTAAAAAAAAAAGGCAATAATGCAGTTTAATGTTTTGGTTTCACATGAATTAAAACAAACAATTGAATGACATCATTTTTAAATAAGTGTGATATTTGTACCAAATAATTATAATTATTATTCTAATTGTATTGCACGTGCATGAATTATCTGTGGAAACTAATTGTTATCCCTATATTTGACTTTGCATGAATGCATGAATATATTTTAATGATTATTATTTTAATTGTATTTGCATGTGCATGAATGTATTTGTGGAAATTAAATAATTATCCATATATTTGAGTTTGCATGAATGCATGAATATATTTTAATTATTATTATTTTAATTATATTTGCACGTGCATGAATGTGTAAATAGTTATTCCTATATTTGAGTTTGCATGAATGCATGAATATATTTTAATTATTATTATTTTAATTGTATTTGCACGTGCATGAATGTGTTTGTGGAAACTAAATAGTTATCCCTATATTTGACTTTGCATGAATCCATGAATATATTTTAATTAGTATTATTTAATTGTATTTGCATGTTCATGAATGTATTTGTGGAAACTAAATAGTTATCCTTATATTTGACTTTGTATGAATACATGGATATATTTTAATTATTATTTTAATTGTATTTGTGTGTGCATGAATGTATTTGTGGAAACTAAATAATTATCTTTGTATTTGACTTTGTACGAATGCATGATATATTTTAATTATTATTATATTAATTGTATTTGCATGTGCATGTATGTATTTGTGGAAACTAAATAATTATCTTTGTATTTGACTTTGCATGAATGCATGAATATATTTTAATATTTTATTAATCTTATTTATAAGTTGAATATAATTATGGATATTATATATTAATGACCATTAATTAATTCATTTTATTTTATTTTCAACTTGGTAAGTTCAAATTGTTTATTAATTAACATTAATTCATTTTTGTGAGAAACTAAATAGTCTAGCTAAAAAGATAGACGTTTCATTATAATAATGCAGACGTTACGGAAGTTTACAAAAGGGAATTACAGGACATAAAAGTGAAATTTCATAGAATTTTCCGCAAAATGGAAATAAATGAAAACGATACAAAATTATACAGCATAACATCAAATTCTATTATGACATACTTAGTAACCATAGATCAAGAATCCCATTCAATTAATCATAAAATGAAAACGACCAAATACTAAAAAAAAAACGAATCGTCACCAACAAAATGCATACACACAGAACACTAAGACAATTGACTTTTTTTTCTTTCTTTCTTTAAAACAATTATTTATTTTTGAATACTTTAAATACAAAAATAAAATAAAATAAGTAAATATAAGGCACTGTATTCATCATAGAAAAGATGATCACAAACAACATAGAATCTTAGAGTATCATACGTCACCACATCTTATGATTCATAAAAAAATGGACCACTTAAGGTTAATTAACAGACGAGAAATCTATAGGAGAAATAAACAATTGTTGCGATAATTAGGTTCTAAGAGTATACTACTATGCCCAATAAATTAAACCAAATCAACCAATCAAAATGGTTCAAACAAATCATGGTATTTATATATTCACATTCTCATACCACACGGCATCATACATATCATGGATGACAATCAAGTAAAAACACAACATGATTATTTTATAGATAAAAAAAGAAAAATAAAATATCAGCATCATGTGCAACATATATATAAAATAGTCATGGCCGACAAACCAATCATTTAATTAAAAGAAAGGTAAAAAAAAATATTAAACTTGCACCAACCAAGATTCATTAACATTAAACGGTGAAAACAACTCATAATCCATTCGCCTGATTCAAAGAGATAAAAAAAATTTGTATCGATATATACCTTACGATCCTAAGGAATAGCAGGAAGAATCAGAACATAATCCAACTTTAGCTCGACAAATCGAATCAACAAATTTCCTTTGGCGTTAGTACAAATCAGCAGATTCTCTTCGTCCCATCTTTCACCCATTAACGTCGCAGATTTCCTTTCATCATTAGTACAAATCAAATCAACATATTTCATTTTCCCCATAAATTAAATTAAATTAAATTAAATCAAGTCTGCCACAATCAAAAGAAGAAAAACACTTAGCTTGACGATGATTCCATAACTGCCACGATGTAAATCCGAGCACCATTTTATTTTTGAACAACTTGTATTTATCATCCATGTAGAAAAAAGAAAAAACTTTAACCAATCTCGCTCTGCGGTTTAGCTTCGTGCATGATAACGTTTTGTAGTGGAAATCACAGAAAGACACAAAGAGATAGAGAGTTTATTATTGATCCATCAGCCACATTTCTATAATATCTTTATATACATGTAATGGAAACCCTAGGTATAGCTAGTTGGGGCCGCACATATATGGCCTACAGGCCCTACAACACCCTTTTCTTTGAACGCTGATTTTAGGCATACTGAAATCTTTCTAGGCATACTGAATAAAGACAAAAAAGATTGTGAAATAACAAAATCATATATCCCCTTAACCCAAATTTTTTTAATGGCAAATCTATCCTTTACATATTAGTGTTAGTAATCTGGTTTAGTGATTAAATATTCTGTTTAGTGATTAAGATAATTTTCAGAATTATAAAGGTTGTTTAGATGAAAAAATTTGGGTTGAGAAAATTTGGGTTCAGAATTATAAAGGTTGTTTAAGATAATTTTCAGAATTATAAAGGTTGTTTAGCGATCAAAGTTTTGGTTAAGAAGGAGAGAAAGAAGGAGAAAGTGAGAAAATTTTAATTCTTGATTCAATGGAGGATGAGGAGGGTCATAATTCATATAAAAAACCTAGGAAAATACATATCAACTACAACAATGATTCCCAAATGGCTGATTTCTTAGATTATGAGAATGATTTTACACAAACTCAAACTCAAGCTCAAACACAAACTCAAGATGATGATTTTTATGAGCCAAATCCAGATGATGAGTACATATATGAGGAACCCAATGCTTCTAATACACGTGTACACTTCTATCTTATGCTCAACTTCTATAGTTCGAAATTATCAAAAGTTTAGATTTTTGCTTCATGGTTCGGCGAACTAGGTTGAGGTTCGGCTCACATCTATGAGCCGAATCAACCAAATGATGAACGGTTCGGCTCACTGAATTTATTTACAGCATGCGCCGAACCTATAATTTTCTTCTTTGTTTCCCTTTTGCTAAACACTAGTTCAGCTTATATGAAAGTTTCATAGTAAGACGAACAACATCCTGAATAGCCCGAAATAAAAATAACTACTGGTTCGGCTTATATATTCAAAATCGTATGGGCCGAACAATAATTTGTTAATTTTTGGGTTAAAATATTGTTATTGGTTCGGCATATATTGAGAATACCATATAAGCCGAATCCTCTAAATGTTCAAGGTTCGGCACATAATATGATTATAGTATGAGTCGAACATGAATTTATTAATTTTTGGGCTAAAATATTGTTCGTGGTTCGGCACATATTGAGAATATCGTATAAGACGAAACATGTAAGTATTCATGGTTCGGCACATAATATGATTATCGAATGAGCCGAACATTGCTATTATATTCCTTTTGTAGTATTTAACCTTGTGATATTCTTTGTAGATCGTGCTTGGCGGACCTGTACCCATGGAAAATCAACCTGATCCAGTAGACATAATTCACGAGGATACCAAGGATCACTTCCAAAATGATATGGTATGTAAGAAATTTTTGTTTACCTTAATGTTGTCGGAATATTCCAAAGTTTTTTTCTTATAAATTATTTGTTTTGGAATGAACGCAGAGATGGAAAACTAAACCCGAAGTTCTTGATTAGGTTGAGGAACACGCGATGAAGGTAAATTGCGTACTAGTTAAAGGACAACAAAGCCGAGGGGATCGGTTTGAAATGATTTGTGAGCGCAGTGGAACCGGCGCTAGCAAGGTTAAAAAGGGTACCGTATATGTTGGGAAGACCGGGAGAAAGAATAGGACGAAGACAAAGAAAAAAAATTTCCCTTTCAAGATCGTTTTTAACCTCAAGAATAAGTCCTTGAACAAAGAAGATCAATATTGGATAATGAACAAATATATGGATTGTCGTCATAACCACCCACGTCCCAAAGACCTTCATGAAATGCGAAAGTAGCGCGACTCAAACCCGAAGAGATGCTAGAAGTGGATAAAATGACACGAGCACGTTTGCCACCGTCTAGGATTCTTAGCAAATTGAAGGCGGACAACAAGAATAACAAGTCGACTATGCAAACTATCTACAATGCAAGACAAAAGATTAGAAGACTCAATTTTCAAGGTAGGATGGTGATGCAACAAGTAATGTGGTTAGGGGTGAAGAATAACTACGCTTTCCAAAAGAAGTTGGATGACTTCAGTCAAGTCACACACCTTTTCCTTGCCCACCCGGAATGCGTCCAATTGGCTCTATGCTTCCCACAAGTTATTATATTGGATTGCACGTACAAGACTAATAAATATGAGATGCCGTTGATGAACATTGTGGGGAATACTTCGACAAAGGCACCGTTCACCGTGGCTTTTTGTTTCTTGAAAAACGAGATGAAAGAGAGTTATGTTTGGGGGTTAGAACAGTTGAATTTAATCTTCCGGGAGGGTTCTCTTCCTAAAGTGTTCGTTTCCGATCAAAATTCATCGTTGATATATGCTATTAAGAAGGTATTTCCGGATTCTTTCAACTTTCTTTGCACGTTTCATATATGGTGCAATGTGAGGAAAAAATGCCAACCGATAATTCAACCACTTAAGTTGAAAGAATTAGAGAATATTGCTAAACTACTGATGGAGACACGAGTAAAGAAAAAGAAGGAATTCTTGAAAGCATATGAACATAGTGAGATGTTGTGGACTTCTTTCCAAGGCGAATGAAAAGCTTTGGTATGGTCAATCACCGAGGATGTTTATGAAGAAAATTTTAAAATGATTATTTAGCATTGGATCTAAGACCGACTACCCCGATGTCATTACTTACTTGGTCAAAGATGTGTTGGAACCTAATAAAAAAAGGTTCATGTGTTGTTTCACAAATCGGCACAAACACTTCGACAACTAGGGCTGAACATGGTGTCGGTTAACCGTTGGAAACCGACCGAACCAGACCAATAAGCAAGAAACCGAACCAAACCATTTAGATTTGGATTGGTTTGGTAAAAAATGTTGAAAAACCGACATTACTGGTTTGGTTTTGGTTTGACCTGAAAACCGAACCAAAAACCATTGTGGAACCGATTAATTTTTAAACTTAATTTCTACCGTCGATTTAAAAGTATTAGATTCTGCCCATTAATTTAGAGGATAAATAAAAACCCTAAATCTAATATTTCATTATGATACTCTCCCTCTTTCTCTTTCTCCTTCTCTCAGTCGCCTCCCTTCTCCACCCCCAACTACAGCTGCTGCTACTCGACTTTTTTCTTCTCGTCTTCATTCTTTTTTATTTGTCAATATCTAAATTAAGATATATTATATATCTTCATTTGATCTCTAGAATTAGAGTAAGCTTTAACTATTCTTGATTTTTTTTTGTCTGTATATTTGTGTAAACCAATACTATCGGCAACTACGATTTTTTTATCTGTAAATTTGTGTATTTTCTTTTGGTTTGACATAATTATTAGTTAACCAAAAACCACTGGGACAAACCGAAACCAACTAGAACCATTTGGAAACCGAACCAATGGTTAATGGATTGGTTTGGTTTATATTTTTAGAAACCAATAATATTGGTTTCGGTTTGGCTAGAAACCGAACCAAAACCGACCATGAACAGCCCTATCGACAACCAAGCCACAAGTATGGTAGAGTCGGCTCATTATCGGTTGAAGAAGAACCTTTTTGGATGTGTTGACAATTTTGTCACAATTTTTGATGCAATCGATGAATATTTCAAAAGTGATGTTGTGAGAATTAAAGCCGCGTTCAAGCATAACCTTATGTTTAGACACGAGAATTATGGTAGTAATTGGATACGGGAATTAACTTATAGAGTCTCCCATCTATGCATCGACTTGTTTATGCAAGAAGTGGATTTGATTAAGACATTAGGAGCCAACTTGGAGGAAGATTGTGTTTGTAAAATGAAGGCATCTATGGGACTTCCATGCCGCCACGACCTACTTCGGTACAAGGACGGTATCATACCATTTTAGGTTATTGATCATTTTTGGAAACAATTAAGCTTCGATCCTCTCCCAACCGAAGACGACGAGGATGATCTAGAGATATGGGACACGACAAATGGGAAAAAGTTGGCGGAGATGTATAGGAATATGTTCCGAGCTCAAAAGAAAATCCTATGGGACAACATGATGCCGGTCATGTATCCTTTCACCCAAGAAAATATTTTTGGAACCAGAGAAGAGTGAACCGAAAGGTAGGAAGAGTAAGAAAATGAATAATTTTCAAACTAGACATGCCAACAAGGAACTATTGGCTACTAAAAGGGATCCATTCGGGGTTGACTACCATGATGCAAGGTATGAAAAGGCAAAGAAGGAAATTGAGATGTTGATGAAGGAGGAAAAAGTCAAAGTACCAAAAAAACGAGGTCGTCTGAGTATTCAAAAAGCCAAAAAAAGTAGCAAAGAGGTGAATGATAATGATTGTCCGTCACAAGCAAAGGATAGTAAAGAGGATGTGAAGAGGATGAGAAAGAGGTCAGTGAAGAGGATGAGATTCGTTTAGGATCTCCATAAAAAATGTTTCATGGATTTATCCGCATATTTTGTGTCTTTTGATTTTCGTGTATGATGAGGATGATATTTTGACTAGAATTGCCCATCAAAACGAAATACTTGAATGATTAAATTTTTGGTTATGGAACGTGTCGTTTTCTGGAAACTGGAACCATGAACACAGGAGAAGGTTCGGCTTGTACCATTAATTCAAGGAAAGACGAACCCGACAGAGTGATAAAAATCCAGAGTTTTTCTGTTAGGTTCGGCTTGTAGTATTATTTTAATGAAAGCCGAACTTGACAGAAAAAAAACCCAGAGTTAGTCTGCTAGGTTCGACTTGTAGTATATTTTTGAAAAAAGCCGAACCTGACAAAATTAAAAAAAAACCCAGTATTTCTTTGTTAGGTTCGGCTTGTAGAAGTATTTCAATGAAAGACGAATCTGGCATGATTCATGAACACAAGAATTATTATATCATTCCAAATAGACTTTTCAAATTCATAGAAAATGTGGATTACATCCCCGCTACATAGTAGCCTTGCAATAAATTTCTGATATCCTAAACAGGTAATGAGAAACCTTCTAAGAATGTGGTAGTGATCTTCATATTTGAAATTCTTTCCCTTCCATCGTCGCCATTCCTCTAGAGCTCGAACTTCAATCTCAGAGTTTGTTTCACCCTTGAGTCGATATTGACTCACAATCCGAACTAAAGCTATGAAGTCTGTGACTTTTTCCTTAATACTTTCAATTCGGCAAAACAAGGACGCACTATCCCGGTTGTGAGGATTACCTGTTTCCGTGCAGAAGGCTTCATGAATTCTAACCAAGTAGTACATACTCATCAGACCTTTCACTCGTCGTTCTTCACCCTTCTTTGGATAGTATGCTGCATAATTAGTGCAAAGAGATAAATCTTCTTCTAGAGTATACTTAGGAGTTGGAGGTGCCATTTTTTGAGCATATGTGCTTAAGAATATGAAAAAACATGTAGGTATATATAAAATATAGTTTTACAATGGCTATATTTTTCAAAAAATTTACAGGTTCGACTCACCATATCGGTGAGATTTAAGCCGAACTATATAAGTAACGGCTATTTCTTTGAAAATTTTTACAGGTTCGAATCACCATATCGTGGGATTTAATCCGAACTATATACTAGATTACACGCCAATAATTATTTTTAAGGCTCGGCTTATAACTCAAATTATAGAGCAAACCGAACCTTAGACATACACAATTCGGCTTACAACTACAATTACAGGACAAGACGAACCTAACAAAGAATATTAGAATTTCCAGGAAACCAAGTTAAATAATTAACTATTACGCTATCGATTAAAACATGAAATTCAAGGTGTCCATAACACGAATCCAGTGCACTTACGCAAACATTAAAAAGATAGTTCAACACCTAAAAGTCAAAGAACTTGCAAAGTGTACTTAATACTTAAGAAAACACTAAAAAGAACTTGGAAAAATTAAATGTGCACTTAACGACGACCCTTCTTGTTAGTTCCAAGACCACCTCCTCTTCCTTTTTGGCGTTCATCTTCCGACGCATCATCCCTAGTACCACCTCCACTTGTACCTTCACCAACTTGTCGAGACCTCTTAGTGGTAGGCCTTTGTGCGGGTACCTAGGATTCCTCGGGTCCTTGTCCTTTGTTTATAATTGCATCCCACTTGTTGTAGAGGTATTTCTGTTCTTCAATAGTCATAGGTGTTTTGCAACCAAGTTTCTTCTTCATTTTTTTCAACATCTCCCTACCCGCAACAACCTATTTTCATTTGACAACAACTTCCAACCGTGAGTACGAAGATATTTTTACCATGAACTTATATATGCAAGAGTAGAGAGTGAAATAATTCTTACCATTATCTTGAAAGCCATCACTACTTCTTCGAAAGTAGACTTGGCAGAGATTTTGATTGCCTTCGCCTTCGCCTTATCAACTTTCTTTTGACTTTTCATATTGATAATGAAGGGATGAGAAATCTGGTTATACCAATCCATGTATCCCGGATCCTCTTCACATGGATCATCACCTAAAGTTACTAACTTGGTAACATCTAATTTGTTAGTATCTAAATTATTCCAATACTCAAGGGTAGGGTCGGGATCATACTTTGGTTCCCATGATGAAGTGATGCTTTTAGTTCCATTACCACCCTTTGGCAACAACATGAATTTCTCGTCAAATAAAGGAACCTTTTGGATGCATCCTAATTGACGAAGTATTCTCCGAGGATCGTATATTACATAACCACCGGGATAAAACAATGAACCATGGTACATAGCCACAGGCATATCCTCATCTTCAACAATTTCATCTTCTTCATCTTCCTTCACATAAGGTTGAAAAACGACGTCATCAACACCCATGGTATCTAACTTCTCCCTCAAACTTTCCACCAAATGTTTTTGTTCCTTTTCTTCGAGTCCTCATACTAGTACCTTGCTGTTGTTGGCTCTGTATCAACCCACTCGATATCCTTTTCAAACGTTTTGACCAATTCCAAAATTGGGAAATGGTCATATACCCACACCTACATCCAAATAACCACATAACTAACTTAAAATGATTGAATTAATAGAAACAAAACAATAGACATTTTTTGGTTTGACACAACAAAATAATAAAGAAATTTGAAAACTCAGTGCATTGTTCGGCTTAAAACATTGGATGGCTTATAAGCCGAACCTGAGAAAACTTATGGTTCGGATTATGTGTGACCACAGTAATAAGACGAACCATACACTGATGACCCAGAAAATTTCAAGTTTGATCGTCGAGAATTACCTGAAGCATAGTGAAATTTCCTCCAATGTTTGTGCTTGTCAACCTAGAGGCGGCTGCAAGTTGGTCCAGCACGTAAGCCAGCGAAGCCGTTCCCCAAGCATACTTGTTAACGGTTTCAATATTCTTTACCAATTGGAGATAATTAACATTTACCTTGTTTCCGGTAAGGTCAGGAAATATATCTCTGCCAAGAGTATAAAGCAAGTATGTGGTTCCGGTTTGCTTCACTTTGATCTCGTCCATTACCAACACCCCCTTCTTTACTTTCTCCTTTGTGCACTCAAATTCCTTTTTCGGGTTAGTTAGCTTGATCTTCTTATTCCTTCCACCAGGTATGCAAACAGAATCAACATCTCTAACGGATCGACAAAACTACAACTCAGTTTTGAATGAATCCAACCAAGAGTTTCCTCGAACAACTTCTACATCTCTTCCCAACTCATGTCATAATAATCAGCATCCACGCTTCTACCCATTGCTTTAAGGCCTGTAATCTTACTCGCTTTATCAGGAGAGATTGACATCTCTCCAAAAGGTAATTGGAATGTGTAAGTCTCTGGACAAAATCTCTCGGAAAAACAGGAGGCTGTCACACTATCATATTCTTGATGTCCATATTGAATGGAAGGCCATAAAGCAGAGATTGTACGTAAGCAACCACCTCATCAACCTCTTCAGAAAGTTTCCATTCTTCTTCCCTCTGGTGTCTCAATACTCGGACTGCACAGTTGTGATCAGGAGTCTCATAAATCCTTTTTGCCCAAGATTCGGCGTAACCAATCAACACATTTCCTCCATCTTCCGGAAGACCATGAGGCTCACCATCCGATCTAGGTGAAATTACATCATCTTCATCAGGAATGTGAAAACCTGTAACCCGTTGTTCTGCAACTTTGTTCACTGACTTTGGTTGTGCAACCTTCTTACCTTTCTCGGGTTTTCTTTGGGGTTGTGTTTCTTGAATATCATCAACTTCTTCATCATCATAAATTCCTTCTTCTTGTATTCCAACTCTTCCTTGTTCATCAACTTCTTCATCATCATAAATTCCTTCTTCTTGTATTCCTACTCTTCCTTGTTCATCTACTTCTTCTATGTCAGTTCCTCTACGGTTCGCTCCCAATTTTTTCTTACCTCCTCCTCGAGGATCGGGAGTTTTAGAAGTAGAAGGTGTTACCTCCATCTTATTCTTCTTTTTAGCTGCATTGTTCCCGACATAAGCATAAAACTTATAAGCCTAATACTTAGAACAACAAAGGAATACAAACTATATGAAATATGTATTTGATTATCATTTACAGAGAGTAGTTCAGCTTATATGCACAATACTTCCAAGCCGAACATATATATTCGGCACAAAACTACTATTATCAAATAAGCCGAATCGATATTTACGAATTAAAACAACTATTCGCCGCATAATGATTTCATAAAATGAGCCGAACCTCTACACTTTCAAAAATAATGAATTCTAACAACACTTATTCGGCTCAAAACAAATAGTATCGAATAAGCCGAATCAATACTTAGGAATTGTAACATATGTTCGGCACATAATAATATCATAGGATACACCGAGCCTATACATTTGAACAATCTATGAAATTCTACAAATACAAGTTCGACTCAAATCTAATTGTATCGAATAAGCCGATCCTAAATACAAGGCTTCTATTTAACAAAGTTCGGCTCAAATCTCATCTAAACTTTTAAGCCGAACTGTTCATATGCATTTTCAGAGTTCAGTTTCAAGAACAGTTCGGCACAAATCTGAGAGCCGAGCTCGATCCTGTAACCGCCGCAAAACCCTAATTTTTGACTATTAAACCTATTATACCAATCAAAAACA
The DNA here is from genome assembly GCF_003573695.1 of Papaver somniferum. Lineage (NCBI taxonomy): Eukaryota > Viridiplantae > Streptophyta > Magnoliopsida > Ranunculales > Papaveraceae > Papaver > Papaver somniferum. Next base: position 35,601,958 of record NC_039366.1, read on the forward strand.
TCAAATACGAGATGGGTTTGTAGAAACTTACTTTCTTATTCTCATTTCAGGTGTTGGTTCTTCACTTTGTTCTTCCGGTTCGAATTGTGGTTGGATTTCACTTTGTTCTACATCTTCATCTTCTGTTGGTGCTTCAATTGATCTATTAGAACGCGTTACAGTTTTACGACGACCCATTATGTAGTAGAGTTTAATCGACGATCAATTTTTCATGAATCGACGATTATCAGTTTCACGGCGATGCGATGCGATGCGATATGAAGTGAGAGAGTCAGAGGAGGAAAGGAAGAAGAAGACTAGAAGACTAGAAAACTGATTTAGTGTTTTTTGTATTAGGGTTAGGGATAGATTAGTAATTTAGAAGATTTAAGGACATATAGGTAATTGAACTACCCATAGGGTACCCCTTATAAGGTCACCCAAGTTAGGACTATTGCTTTGTATGCATAGAAAGATTTAGATATGCCCAAAATCAGGGTTCTTTTCTTTATTATAGTATGATTTGTGATTGACGGAAGCGTTCGGAAGATTCTTTTCTCTACACTCTTATATTACCACTAGATGTCCAAGTACAACGGAACTTCTGTAAACCTTTCTTTACTCACCATGTATTATGATTCCTTTTTATATGAGCTCGACGTCCACATCCCATAATATATGTATATGAACTATTGGAATATCTCGTTCATATACACATGACAGGTGACCGTGAAGAGTGAAGACCGCACAGATGAGGAAGATAAAGTCAATGAGTATCTAGATAACTATATAATCTGTTTTCTAGATACGTAAAAAACAATTCGTAGTGGACGTTCTTTTATCAATCTTCGCTTTCATTTGAGTAGCATCTTGTCCCCTCATTTATGAAGAAACAAATTGGATATTGACTTCAAATGTTAACCGAAACTTATCCTTAATTGTAAGCCCATCATCTTAAAACTTTTATAAAATGATGTTGAACATCAGTACATAAACTTAAGATAGGAGAAGATATCTTTCAAAATCATCATCATCACATTACATAAAATGGCTCCTTCTCTTCCTTTTCCTCTACATTTTCTCCTAGTATCCATTATCATGTTTTGTTTTCATTCTAGTGTGTTTGTTCAATCTGCAGTTTCCAAAAACAAAACTTTCCAGATTACAAACACCAGGGACTTTGGTGACGACTGGTTGCTGAGAAGCGAATACCACATTATGGCTAGTCTCAACTTCATTGATTCTCCACACCAACTTTCCTATTACCCATTCGGATTATATTTTTATAACATTACCCCTAATGCATTTTTTCTGGGCATAGGTGTTCCAATTCCTCAGCAATCTGATGCATATTATATAGGCAGAAACCAAATTCATTTGGTTTGGGATGCTAATCTCAATGACCCTGTTCGTGAAAATGCTACTCTCACTTTTGGCCGTGATGGAAATTTTGTCCTTACAGATGCTGACGGTCGTATTGTTTGGCAAACTAACACAGCCAACAAAGGCGTTACCGGTATTTCTATGAAAGCTAATGGGAATTTAGTTCTCCATGATAAAAAAGGGAGGTTTATTTGGCAGAGTTTCCAGCATCCAACTGATACTCTTTTACCAGGCCAGTCACTTCAGCTCAAAGGTAGTAGTACCAAACTCGTTAGCCGTACATCAAACTGGGACAACGGTGATGATCCTCACAGTATGAAGATTGACGTTCAAAAAGGACTCATAATGTATCAAAAGCATTCAGGTAAACTTGTTCCATATGCAGGTTGGAAAACAATGGGTCTTCTAAACGTGACATTTCGTTCTGTTCAAAGAATCAATCCAGTTCAAGAACCACCACCAGAAGATATTCCTGGTCCTGGAAAACCTGGTCCATTCTATGTTCTAAAACAGGGAACTACCACTTATTTTTTAACACTGGGTTTCACTAACCAAACTAGAAGAGTTATGCTTAAGAAAAATGATAAAACCTTTACGTACTCATTTCTTAGGTTAGATTCAGATGGAAACCTAAGACTTTATATATACGCTGAACATGCATGGGAGGAAATATATTATAGATATTGGGAAGCACCATATGCATTTTTCGGAGACACTGTGAAAGAATGTGCATTAGGATCAAAATGTGGTACATCAGGGAAGTGTGATAGGCGATTGTGTAGCGCTTGCCCTCGCTCAGGTTCATCAGGATGTATTGTTCCTATATGATACGACATCTTTTGGCACCTGGGGTTTAATAAAAATCTGACTTTGGTGAAAGTCATTTTTTACCGTAGAGATCCAGTGTCTTAACTGGTGTTTTGTGGGATGGGTTTCGTTAGTAGTGTTATGGTTTGTTCCTGACTTGGTTGTTGCGGTTGTTGTTGTAATACTTAATTGCTTAAGAAAATGAATAAAAATTAGTGTTCAGTGTTCACAATATTTGAACGTACGAATCGATTGTGCAACTAAGAGGGGATTTTTGGTTTTATTTTTGGGGTTTCATAATCGATTATGCAATTATTTCTACTAGAAAATATACATAAGAATCCGTGAATTTACTTGAAGAAAAACCCTCATGGTCTGTGAGTACTTTACTTGAAGTCTTGAACCGTGTAAGCTTTTTCAATCAAAATTATTACATTTGCCTACAAAAATAAAACCAAAAATCGAAAATTACTCACAAGTCTTATAAAATGTGTTAGAAACATTAGTGGTGTGATTAGTACTAATATTTGCATATGAGTATCAAATTTTGTGATGATATATGATGAATATCATAAATCAAACGACAAAAACCTCTAAAAATTTCGTGGGGCCTTCGGTGGCATATTTTATTATAGGGATACCATTTAGAAGAGATGATAGATTTGTTTAAAAGTATAAACAAATTGTAGTTGACGCCCCTTATCAATTCCCCTTGCATCTGAGTAGCATCTTGTCCCCTCATTTATGATGAAACTTGACTTTGCAATGTTTAGCAGAGACTTAACTGAAACTTATCCTTAACTTGAACCCTTCATCTTAAACCAATTATAAGTATAAGCTGTTGAATCATACACATAAGATTGGTGAAGATACCATGAATCTTTCTAAGTTTTCTTCATCACATTACATAAGATGGCTCCTCCTCTTTCTTTTCCTCTACATTTTCTCCTGGTACTCATTATCGTCTTTTGTGTTCATTCCAGTGTCTTAGTTCAATCTGCAGTTTCCAAAAACAAAACTTTCCGGATTATAAACAATGGGGAATCTGTTTTTGGCTGAGTAGCGAATACAACGTTACGAAATTTGGCGAGGCAGCTAGTATCAACTTCATTGGATCATCATCCAAACTTTCTTATAACCCATTCGGGTTGTATTTCTATAATAGTACCCCTAATGCATCCATTCTTGGCACAGGGGGTTCTCTTCCTGATCCATACGATTACACGGTCAGGGAAGTTCGTTGGGTTTGGGGTGCTAATCTCAATGACCCTGTTCACGAAAATGCTACTCTCACTTTCAGCCGTGATGGAAATTTAGTCCTTGGACATGCATATGGTCGTATTGTGTGGTAAACTAACACAACCAACAAAGGTGTTACCGGTATTTATATGAAGCCTAACGGGAATTTAGTTCTTCATGATAGAAAAAGGGAGATTAATCTGGCAGAGTTTCCAGCACCCAACTGATACTCTTTTAGTTGGTCAATCACTTCATCTCAAAGGTACCGGTACCAAACTTGTAAGCCGTACATCAAACAAAGACAGTCGTGATGGTCCTCACAGCATGATGATTGATGGTTAAAAGGGATTCATAATGTATCGAAACCATTCTGGTAAACTTGTTCCATATGCAGGTTGGAAAATATTTGATCCGGTTCAAGATACGAGGCGATTGTTAGAACGTCCAACGGGGAACACCACTTATTTCTTAACACTGGGTTACGCTAACCGAACTCGAATAGTTTTACTTATGAAATTGGATGAAGTTTAAATTGACTCGTTACTTAGGTTAGAACAAGATGGAAACCTCTAACTTCATATCTACGTTATGGGTGGAGACGAGGAAATACGTTATTATTATTGGCCATCACGAACATATGCATTTTTTGGAAATACTGTGGAAGAATGTGCATTACGATCAGAATATGGTACATCTGGGAAGTGTGATAGGCGATTGCCCTCGTAACAACACTTCATTAGGATGCATTATCGCTACATGATCCAGTGTATCACTATACCAAAACAGCCATTTTGTGGCGTTTATAAACGTTGCGCATAATTTGTCCAATTGTTATATTTGTTGGGAAAATGGCGTTGCGCATAGTTGTGCAACAATGGTCATTCGTTGCACAAATTAATTTGAGCAACCTTTACAAACGTTGCACCAATAAACATTGCTCAAATTAATTTGTGGAACGTTTTTATTGTCTAATTTGTACAACGTATATCTCAATTTGTGCAACGAATATTATTTACAGAATAACGGTTTTGTGGGTCCCATTATTGTTTTCTTTGAACGCATTTTTTGTTTGGTTGCAGTTATATCCGTTGCTCATTTCAGGTGATTTGTGCAACGGATGTGTTGCCTACTTTTATATCCGTTGCAAAATTATTTTCAGGTCAAAAAAGTTACCGTCGGCCTTAATTCCGGCCGATTTCTGTACCTGTATATAAATTGATTCTGAACCTGCATGCAAATATCATTCTAGAGAACGAGAAGACCCAATTTAGGAACCTCAATATCATTAAAGTCGATCAAGAATGATTATTGATTATCACAATCCGTCAAGAATGATTCATACATCAACAAAGGAGACAAATGAACCATAAACCCATACAAAATTCCAAATGTTGTAAACGCAAGTTTTTGAATATCAAACTATGAAAACCCTAACCTTCTGTTGTTACATTCTGAGAAGTCTTTAGTAAAATCCCACTTTAAATTTTCAGCAGATCTCATATTCAAAATATCTATATGCTCTTTACCTACAAAACATTCATTGGATTTGACTTAGCATAATAATCAACATTTCCAGGAATAAATAGCGATTATTGTTACTGGCTCTGCAGATCATCAAAATGGAACTAAGGATCCACATTAAAATTCGTGAGGAGGGTAAGTGCTTCTAAAATATATAACTATTAGCATACCAATGTTGAAAATCATACTATGTAGATTTAAGGAGGGCATATAATATAGAAAAATCATGAATAAACGATTCAAAACCACAATAAAGCTAAGAAAACTCACATTTTTCCAATTCTTTTCAACAATGATACTAGAAAGTTGACACTGAGCTGAACGTTCTGGAAGATCTGCTTCTTCTCCATACCAACGTTACCAACAACAACACCCATACAGAGCACTTTCTTCAATTGAAACTTAACCATAGCCTTGGTTTCATTCACCTTGGCCTCCAATGACTCTTGATGAGTCACAAGAGTTGGGAACTTACCTGAATTTCATGGTATTAAAAGAACACAATTAGCAATAACTATGTTGGCAAATTCCTACTCCCTCCCTTCCATTTTACTTGACGTTGTAGAGTTTTTCACGCAAATTAAGAAACATTAGATAGAGTTAAATTTTTCCAATTCTACCCATATTAATACCTTTAAGAAAAATTGAATGACCTACTTTTTAGTTTCTAAATTTTAGGGAAAGTTACCAATCCCATTGTAATTTACTTGGGATGTACCAAATTTTTATAGATAAGAGTGTATATCCTCTATGAGAAATATTTAAAAATTGGAGTAATTATTTATGTGTTGATTCCAAAGCAAGGATAAATTAGAGAGAATTTGGGTAAAATACTAAAACTCTCATCTATTTTGGAACAAAAAATAAACCCTAAAATATCAAGTAAAGTGGAACGAAGGGAGTAGTAAACAAGAGCATAATAACAAAAAGTCAAGACAAAGCAGCAACAACAAATTAATAAGTCAAGACAAAGCAGCAACAACAAATTAACAAAAAGTCAAGACAAAGCAGCAACAACAAATTTCAAGAAAGGATAATAGACTCGCAGATGCTTTTTCTTTCATCTCAAGTATGATGGCAGATCCAACTGCGAGATGCATAAAAATACAAACACTTCTGTCACCATCAGTCAATAAAGAAGAGGAAGATGTGGATGTGATGGTCATAGATAATGAAAAAGAAGAACAAATAAATAATGTCGCAGACTGGAGAATGGAGCTTCATGCATATTTGGAAAAAGGAGAAACACCAAGAAATAGATTGGAAACACACAAGTTCAAAAGCCGAGCAACGAATTATGAATTAAGAGATGGGTTGTTATACCGAAAATATTTTAGTGGACCATCACTCAGATGTTTGACACGAGAGGAAGGAGAAAATGTGCTGAAAATGTTACATAGTGGAGACGCTGGTAATCATAGTGGAGGAAGATCTTTGGCACATAGAGCAAAAATGCAAGGTTATTACTGGCCATATATGCATGAAGATGCAAAACAAATATCAAGACGTTTCGAAGATTGTCAGCGGTATGGAAAGAAGATACATGCACCAGGAGCACCATTGTCATCTTCAACCAGTGTGTGACCCTTTGGAAAATGGGGCTTAGATATTGTGGGGCCATTTTTACCAGGAACTGGACAAAAAAGATACTTAATAGTCGCAACAAATTATTTCAAAAAATGGACAGAAGTGAAGGCAGTGCAACATATTCGCGACAAAGATATCTTTACATTCATATTCGAAAATATCATTTGCAGATTTGGAATTCTTGCACAATTGGTATCCGATAATGGGAAACAGTTTGAGGGGCAGAACATAGAAATATTACTCAATGCATTCAAGATAAAATGTGGAAAATCCACTCCTTTATATCCACAAGCTAAGGGGAAAATAGAAGCAACAAATAAAAAATTGCAGATATATTAAAGAAGAAATTATAAGGATATCACAGATCATGGTGTGAACAAGTACATAATGCAGTATGGGCTTATAATACAACTAGAAGAGAAGCTACTGGAATGTCACCTTTTTGTTTAACATATGGAGTTGAAGCGGTGTTACCCACAGAAGTTGTTATTCCGACAACAAAAAGAGAAGCCTGGGAGAAAAATCTTAGTGCGGGTTTAATTCTAAACAAACTTGATGAATTAGAAGAAAAAAGAGAAAAATCTTTACAACATATGAAAAATTATCAGCGAACATTGGCTCGAGAATATAATAAATGTGTCAAGATACGTGAATTTAAACCAGGAGATTTAGTTTTGCGAGAAACACCAATATATCAGCGAGAAAATGGTTGAAAATTAGCGAAAAAATGGGATGGACCTTACATCATAAAGGAGATAGTTGGAACATGAGCTTATAGATTAATGGACCCAGACGGAAAAGATGTTGGTCATAGATTAGATAGACCATGAAACAGATTATACTTGAAAAAAAATTATCCGTAAGAAGCTTTGAGAAGTTATGAATTCTGAAAGAATAATTGCAAGATTATTCATGACAAAAAAAGATCATGATGTGCGAAATTTTCGCAGAAAAAAATGACATAAAAGAAAGGGGCGAACCTTTATGGCATACACCCTAGTTCGTGAATACAATTTCGCAAGAGGGAAATGTAAGACCTAAAGTACGTCATATTAGAGGATACCTGTTACATGACTGAGGGAAAGTCTATACCGCCACCGGAACCTGAGTCATGGAGATTTGGGGTCAATAAAACCCATCCGGGAGAGGCACCTTGGATTCTCAACTTAAGAATATGACTTAGGTTGGGCGACTAAGGTAATAAGGACTCTCCCAAGGAGTGCAGATCTGATCAAGGCGCCGAGGTACACGGTTGAGTCAAGAGTGCCGAGGGCGTTTGAAGCGTCCTTACCATTCTTGACAAGTCTTGGCTTATACTGCAGTCGGCCTGAAGAAAACCCCACTTAGGGTGCAGTCTCGTAACCATAAGCCCTATAGGTAAAAGGGATAAGAGGCTGCGAAAACAACTGGTTTTTGTTAAGACTGGATGGGAGGAGCTAACCTTGTATGGTAGAAGTACGTCTCCTTGAAGGGGAAACCAGGGGGAAGATAAGGGCGGCACCCTCCATTAGGGAGATGATAAGTGTCTTAAGACGCAAATGTCATGAGGCTTATTATTCACAAGGATAATTAAGGCTTTTCATATTTGTGCAACATTCCTGAAGAGGCAATAATACAAAAGAAAAAGTTAAGATGAGATCAATGGGTTTTCACATGAAAGTGCGAAGACGTCCTGCGATTTCATCGCAAGACGGCAATGTCATGGGGCTTTATACTCGCAAGAATATTTAGGCCTGTCATATTATCGCAACATTCCCGAAGAGGCTATAATACAAAAGAAAAAGTTAAGACAAGATCAATGGTTTTTTGTATGAAAGTGCAAAGACGTCCTGCGATTTTGTCGCAATGACAAGAGATGGCATAATAACACCTTTAATTAGGAAGGAAAAATAAGACCATATAATAAAACAAACTAATTATAAGCATTTACAACAGATTATTTTTCTCAAGAAAGATAATGAGAGGCATAAAAATACAAACACTTTTGTCACCATCAGTCAATAAAGAAGAGGAAGATGTGGATGTGATGGTCATAGATAATGAAAAAGAAGAACAAATAAATAATGTCGCAGACTGGAGAATGGAGCTTCATGCATATTTGGAAAAAGGAGAAACACCAAGAAATAGATTGGAAACACACAAGTTCAAAAGCCGAGCAACGAATTATGAATTAAGAGATGGGTTGTTATACCGAAAATATTTTAGTGGACCATCACTCAGATGTTTGACACGAGAGGAAGGAGAAAATGTGCTGAAAATGTTACATAGTGGAGACGCTGGTAATCATAGTGGAGGAAGGTCTTTGGCACATAGAGGAAAAATGCAAGGTTATTACTGGCCATATATGCATGAAGATGCAAAACAAATATCAAGACGTTTCGAAGATTGTCAGCGGTATGGAAAGAAGATACATGCACCAGGAGCACCATTGTCATCTTCAACCAGTGTGTGGCCCTTTGGAAAATGGGGCTTAGATATTGTGGGGCCATTTTTACCAGGAACTGGACAAAAAAGATACTTAATAGTCGCAACAAATTATTTCACAAAATGGACAGAAGTGAAGGAAGTGCAACATATTCGCGACAAAGATATCTTTACATTCATATTCGAAAATATCATTTGCAGATTTGGAATTCCTGCACAATTGGTATCCGATAATGGGAAACAGTTTGAGGGGCAGAACATAGAAATCTTACTCAATGCATTCAAGATAAAATGTGGAAAATCCACTCCTTTATATCCACAAGCTAAGGGGCAAACAGAAGAAACAAATAAAAAATTACAGATATATTAAAGAAGAAATTAGAAGGACATCACAGATCATGGTGTGAACAAGTACATAATGCAGTATGGGCTTATAATACAACTAGAAGAGAAGCTACTGGAATGTCACCTTTTTGTTTAACATATGGATTTGAAGCGGTGTTACCCACAGAAGTTGTTATTCCGACAACAAAAAGAGAAGCATGGGAGAAAAATCTTAGTGCGGGTTTAATTCTAAACAAACTTGATGAATTAGAAGAAAAAAGAGAAAAATCTTTACAACATATGAAAAATTATCAGCGAACATTGGCTCGAGAATATAATAAATGTGTCAAGATACGTGAATTTAAACCAGGAGATTTAGTTCTGCGAGAAACACCAATATATCAGCGAGAAAATGGTTGAAAATTAGCGAAAAAATGGGATAGACCTTACATCATAAAGGAGATATTTGGAACATGAGCTTATAGATTAATGGACCCAGACGGAAAAGATGTTGGTCATAGATTAGATAGACCATGAAACAGATTATACTTGAAAAAATATTATCCGTAAAAAACTTTGAGAAGTTATGAATTCTGAAAGAATAATTGCAAGATTATTCATGACAAAAAAAGATCATGATGTGCGAAATTTTCGCAGAAAAAAATGACATAAAAGAAAGGGGCGAACCTTTATGGCGTAAACCCTAGTTCGCGAATACAATTTCGCAAGAGGGAAATGTAAGACCTAAAGTACGTCATATTAGGGGATACCTGTTACATGACTGAGGGAAAGTCTATACCGCCACCGGAACCTGAGTCATGGAGATTTGGGGTCAATAAAACCCATCCGGGAGAGGCACCTTGGATTCTCAACTTAAGAATATGACTTAGGTTGGGCGACTAAGGTAATAAGGACTCTCCCAAGGAGTGCAGATCTGATCAAGGCGCCGAGGTACACGGTTGAGTCAAGAGTGCCGAGGGCGTTTGAAGCGTCCTTACCATTCTTGACAAGTCTTGGCTTATACTGCAGTCGGCCTGAAGAAAACCCCACTTAGGGTGCAGTCTCGTAACCATAAGCCCTATAGGTAAAAGGGATAAGAGGCTGCGAAAAAAACTGGTTGTTGTTAAGACTGGATGGGAGGAGCTAACCTTGTATGGTAGAAGTACGCCTCCTTGAAGGGGAAACCAGGGTGAAGATAAGGGAGGCACCCTCCATTAGGGAGCTGATAAGTGTCTTAAGACGCAAATGTAATGAGGCTTATTATTCACAAGGATAATTAAGGCTTTTCATATTTGTGCAACATTCCTGAAGAGGCAATAATACAAAAGAAAAAGTTAAGATGAGATCAATGGGTTTTCACATGAAAGTGCGAAGACGTCCTGCGATTTCATCGCAAGACGGCAATGTCATGGGGCTTTATACTCGCAAGAATATTTAGGCATGTCATATTATCGCAACATTCCCGAAGAGGCCATAATACAAAAGAAAAAGTTAAGACAAGATCAATGGGTTTTTGTATGAAAGTGCAAAGACGTCCTGCGATTTTGTCGCAATGACAAGAGATGGCATAATAACACCTTTAATTAGGAAGGCAAAATAAGACCATATAATAAAACAAACTAATTATAAGCATTTACAAAAGATTATTTTTCTCAAGAAAGATAATGAGAGGCAAGTATGGGAATCGATATACAAGAAGCATTATCATTCTTATCAACAAAACATTAAAAGAAATAGTTGACTCCAAAGTCGATTGAAAAATGCAGCTCTCAAAAGTAATAAAAATAAGACAGCTCAAGAAAACAAAGCTAGAAAAGAAGCTCAAGCTTCAATATCAATATCAGTAGTAGGAGATGACATAAGTTCTTCGCCAACATTATCGCAAGCTAGAAAATAAGCATTATCTCTCGCAAGCTTCTCCTTCATTTCGTCTTTGGTCTTTGTCATGACTAGCATTTTGATTATCACCAGCAACTACTTGATTAATATCTTGAGTATCGCCAGCAACTACTTCTTCGGGAGAAATTTCTTTCTCATTCTGATTAACACCAGCAGATACTTCTTTAGAAGGAACTTCTTCTTCATCTTCCGGAAAGTTATCCTCTGTACCGCTTTCATAATCGTAATCACTATCAGCAGGACGAGGAACTTCATCATCATCTACTTCTAAAGGATCAATTGATGTAGGAGGAAGAGAGTTGGACAATAAAATGTCGTTTACAAGGACTTAAGCCCGGAGATGGACTTGTCGAAGAAGTTCTCTTTGATGATTCCTATCTTGAATATCCTTAAAATAAGCAAGATAATCAAGTCTTATTTCTTCCCGTTCGCGAGAACCAGTAAGAGTAGAAACAAGTAATGCATTCTCCTTGCGAATTTTAGCATATTTAGCCTCCAAATCAGAAATAGAAGAATGAAGATTCTTCTCAGACTCTGCGAAAAATAGAATACAAAATTTTATTAAGATAAGGAATTCAGAGAGATATGACAAAGGAAAGATAATTAAGGCAGTCAAACTATTATGACTACCTTCCTTTTACGAAATAAGATGTTGAACCAAGGATAGACAACTATTCTCCCAATGATCCATTGCGTCATCAAATTTATCTCCAACTAAACCTTTAAGTCGAGACTGAAGATTTTTCTCTTTAGAAACAAGGAAGGCATTTTTCTTCGCAAGAGAAGAATAAGATTCTTCTAATTTGGAATATTGATCTTTAAGATGATTTGCCTTCACACTTAAAGCTATTCTACCTTGAATGAGTGAATCTCTTTCAGTGATAGATGATTATGTTACTTCTTTAAGTTCATTTCTTAAAAAGCGAAGAGATTTTTCTTGGTCAGCACATACTTTTTGGAGAATATTAAGTTGTTGCGAAGATATCGCCATCTTGTTTAAATAAACTCGCTTCTCTTGAGACAAGGTTTTATTCTCATCTGATAAAGTTTCCATCCCTAAATTAGCTTTGGCTAAAGAATAAGAAAGACGAGATACTTCATTACTTAATAGATCTTGTTTTTCAACTAATTGGGTATTTTCATTGGTAAGGTTATTTATTTGATCAAGATAATATGAATAGAGATTATCTAATTGGTTATATTGATCCATTAAGACTTCTTTATCAACACGGGCTTCTTCAACAACAGATCCAAGTTGATATCTCTCCATTACTCGTTTCTGATTTAATGCTTAACATGCGAAAGAGGGATTTAAAGGATAATTAAGCGGGGGAAGGATAAAACCATCGAAAAAGCAAATTAAAGACATAGATGAGGAAATCATACCTCTTAACTCATCATTCTTCTTGCGAAGATTATCACGATCCAGCAAAACGTTCCGAAGTTTCTGATTTTCAAGACAAAGAGCATTACATTCTTTTTTTAAAGTTGTCTGCGAAGCATTTTTATCAGAACCCAAATGCTTGCTCAGAATTTCGCAAACATTTGACTTGATGGGATCAGTGGAAGACTTCTTTCCATCATCTAGAATCTCAGATAAAACCTTGAAAGCAATATTTATCCCTTCCACGCTCTCTTTCGACAAAGGAGGAGACTTAGGAAGAGAACTGGTAGAAACAGAAGGTTGAGAAAAATTCTCAATGGGAAGAGAAGAGGCTTCATTCGCAGAAGGAACCATAAGGGGAGTTTCAGTCATAGTAAGATCAACTGGAGAAATGAAATCAGAGGCAATATTCTCGCGAGTTGGAGATAAAGGTTTATCTTGCGAATATATCGCAGGAGATTTGGAAGAAATGAAGTCAGAGGTAGCGTCTTCATGAATTGGAGATAAAGGTTTATATTGCGAAGATGTTGCAGGAGATTTGGAAGAAATGAGTAAATGGAAGGGAACAGTAGTTGGGATAGCCTTGAGGTGGCGAGATTTCTTGTGAGGTCTATGAAGATCTTTATCACCCTGCGAATTACAAATTAGATAAGAAACAGAGGCAACAATATTGTTATTAAAAAAAGATAGTATTTCTTACTACCTTTTCATTCGCAGACTTCCTTTTATGAACAACAACTTTATGCTGTGATTTGGGATTGTTAGGATTCTGAACTGAAAATTTGGTGTTGGAGACGCTTTTGCTGAAATAACAAGAGTATGGGAATCACATAAACAACATCACATAAGGCAATAAACAAGATCAATTTCAAATATATCAATTTCAACAAAATTTATAAGGAAGAAAAAAGAAGACTAACCTTGATGAATCCATGAAAGATGATAGCAGGGAAATTATCTTGAAGAAGATCAAGAACTATGAAGATCTAATTTGAAGATAAAGAAGAATTTAAAAAGATTGAAGAAGAAAGAAGAAAAGTTGCAACGATGGAGTTTGCAGAAGAACGATGAAGTTGCAGAGAGAATAAAAAGAAAGAGGAAGAGGATGAAAAGAAATATATATAGAGGGAATTTTTCCTCGAGAAAATAAACGTGGTTAATACAAAAAGATTTAAGCGGTTAAAAAATAACGGTTACGAAAGACGTGTTGAGAAATAAATGGAAGAAAGAATACGTGTGATAAATGAAGAATATGAGAAAATAAGCGGTTGCGGCATTTCTCACATCATTCTCTACTTTGCAGAGAATATATGAGAAGAGGCAAGATGTGATTAAAGATTTAATTTGGGTTGTAGTTGTAGTGGTAAGGGGTATCGTTCAAACTCGAACTTGTGAAGGTAATGGATTTTTAGATTTAAAAATATATATACAAAAATATTAACAGTTTGGGCGAGAGGTAACCAAGACACTAGATTCCACTATTATGCAAAATTGAATGATAAATATTTCAAAACTCTATTCGATTCTTAAGTCCTCTTTTATCTTTAATTCACTATCAATCATACAGATTCTCAAACATTATTTGTAAACCTTAAGCATAGATTATCAAGAGATTAAACTAAGCATAACCTATCAAACTGAATAACAAATAATTAAGACAATCATTCAAATAATTTAAAACTCTGCAAAAGCAGCGATTAGGTGAATTATATAATTAAATGAAATAGTTACCCATTTATGTTGCGTGAATAGCTTCCTCCATTGCCTTGGTTACAAGGGAATTAGTCGCTCATCATGTTGGAAAACCTCTCAAAGAATTTCATTGATGCTCAAAAGTGTTTTACAATGAAGAGAAAGATAAGTAAATAGTATTAAACAGGATTCTGGCGACCCACAAAAGGCGTCCAAAATAAACGACACAGAAGAGGTGCTATTGTTACTGAATCTCTAAGACCCACACCTACGACCCACGCGTGTGAGTCTCTTTCACTGTTGATAAACGACTGCTGAAGCGAGTCTGTTCTTCGCGTTCTTGGTGTTCTTCATCATCAGCAGCAGCAGAAACAGAGTTTGATCAACTCTTGATTTCTGCTTCTGTGGCTCTCCTATCTCCTACCAACTCTTGACAGCCTCTCTACTAAACCCAAGGGGTCCTTTCATACCCAACAGGTGCGTTTAATCTCGCCATAACTCGAGATAATCTTCATTATTGCCGCTGTCCAAAAATAGGGAATAATTGCCAAAAATAGAAGATTCTTACGTACTCTTGATTCCTGCACACTCCCAATTGCCTTCTCCACGCCTCAGCACTCGTCCAATGCTAGTAGAACTCCTCCATGCACACAAGAACTTCAATTTTGCTCGTGTTACAGTACACGTGCTCTGTTTTGGGTGTGTGAATCATCACGCGTTTTCCAGCCAATTCCAATCAAACCCACTGCCCAAAATGTGTTCCTTAACCTATATCACATCTCTCTATCAAATTTCAGCCATTGAATCGACCTACAACTCCTTTATTTTCTCGATCGAAATCTCTCCTGAACTGTGAACATTTTCCCGCCAATTTTCAGAATTTGAATTTTGAAGAAGGGTGTCCCCCTATCCAGTTCTGGGGTGCGAATAGCAGATTCCTTGGGGGTGACCTGTGGGTGCCCCTTAGTAATTAGGTTACCCCTTATCCAAACTTGGGAGTCCGAACAACACGTGTCCTCTGGGTGCCAAAATCAACTTTTCGAGCTGAATTTTCCAAAAATATTTATTTCCAAAAAATACCTACAAATACATAAAATAACAAAATTAGTACAAAATCGAGTGCCAACAATATATAATATTGAGATCAAATTAGACACAAAAATATGTCTATCAAGATGTAGGATCAGAATCTCGCAACAGTTATGTCTCAGCGAAGTTAACAATGGTATTGCACAAAAGTGTCGCAGAACAATTTCAGAAACGATATCAGCAAGGATCATGAGAAAGGTGTGATAGTCTTGCGAAAATCAGAAATCTTGCGAAGTCAACATTTGTAAGGTTGCGAGAATGTCGCAAACCATATCCGAAAATAAAGGATAGATTAGCTGTCATCCACTATGTATTTCCCTTATAAATAGTCATTCGAGTTGTAAAGGAGAGAGAGATCTTTTTTTGAGTGAGAGATAAGTAAATAGGAGAGAGAAAGTTTAGAGCATAGATCATTCTTGATTCCTTTATTTTCCTTGAAAGAATATTCTAAAATTAATCAATAAAATTAAGAGTGTAAACATAAAAATAGGCTGACTAACGATAAAATCATACGAGGGGTGTATTGTAGGATTTCCCACAACTACACTAAGAAATAAGATGAAAGAGGGAAATTTTAATAGAAAATGTAGCAGATTCCTCCGTCCACCTATACTAAATGGGATCATGAGATTAACATAAAAAACCAACACTATAATGAAAGACATAAACCCATCGATACACTTTGAGAGCATCAACTAATTACTTGATAATTGAAACACAAATAACATCAGCGCTCCAGATTACTGGTGCTCTGACCTTATGATAGTAGCGAAACCTAACAAACAAGCAAACAAAAAGAACCAAAATTACCTCTGCATTAGTAGAAGGCTCATAGATAAGCCTGTTGTTGATGGTGGTTTTTAGCTTAGGGTTAAAATCGTAAAACCGTACATCTGATATGACGTCACTATGACCACTAGCGCATTCATTGAATCAATCAGCATGGCTATGTAAGAATTATCAGGGTAACTTTTTTTTATATTCATGTGTCATGTTCCACGGCAGAACCCTTAGTACTGACTGACATCATCTTCGTATATACCAAACCCTAATTCTCACAACATGTGCCAATGTCATGCCGTGCCAGCCACATCTCCGCGCCAAGGCATGCCAACCATGCCAGCCGCACCACCATGCCAATGGCAAACCATGTCAGCCACGTCTCTGCGCCAAGGCATGCCAACCATACCAGCCGCACCACCGTGCCAATGGCAAACCATGGCAGCCACGTCTCTGCGCAAATGCATGACAACCATGCCAGCCGCACCACCGTGCCAATGGCAAACCATTCCATCCACGTCTCCGCGCAAAGGCATGCCAACCATGCCAGCCACGTCTCTGCGCCAAGGCATGCCAACCATGCCATCCCAAAAACTTGGTATGTTCGGAAACCCACAATAAAATACTGCAAGTGCACAGTGTCTAACTAGTAGAACAATGGCAAGTACAGGACGTTCCCACGAGGAGTGTGAAATACTCTACCAACTAATCCCAAAAACTAAGTAATCGTAATATGATGTTTTTGAGAGTTTTCAGAAATTCGGACAAAATGAAATAATAAATAACAAAGACGTAACAAAAATGAGAAAGGGTTGTTAGGGTTTTCGATTTCCACCAATTCAATCATATAAAACTCTATTAATCTCTATTTATCACTCAATACAAATTTCGAAATCAGTTGCATGTCCCGGAAGATGTTATATTAAATTCTAACATATAGTTTCTCCGCTGTAACTTCCTTCGCTTCGTATGTAGCGATCCTAAAACATTACCTATCTATCCTTGCATACCTCGCTTAGGGATTTAACCGAAGCACGAAATATCAATTCAAAAGCATAAATAATCTAGAAAATCACATGAACGATAAAACACCAAGCTATATGAAGAGAAATCACTAATCAATGAATCATTATTAGAAATATCATCGTAGAATTTATAAAATTAAATTGGCTTCTATCTAAACCCTAATATGGATTAGCTAGCCATGGCTTTCTCCGAAAACCATAAAAAAATTTGAAATCAAAATTAGCTAAACCAAAATAATTGAAAAATGGGCAATGAAACTTCTCAAACCCTAGCTCCTGTTCACGGCCCTCCGCCGCGCCTCCTTCCTGGTTTTGGCTTGTTGCCGCAACCTCCTCCAGCCTCTGTCACCGGGCCCCTCCTTGAGTTTTCTCTCCAGGATTTTATGTTGTCTGCTGCTGCGAAGAGGTGAACTAGCCCAACCAGCGAATGCATACTCCGGCCACACAACCCGTTTCGGTCTTCTCAGCTTCTGGCCATTAAAAACCAAGGCAACAAATCCTGCTCCTTGTATTCCTTTCGCGCACCCTTCTCCATCCCAATCGATATGTTGCTGCAATCATTTCACGTGCCTGGTTTATCACCACTAACCTCAATCGTCCATCTCAGCCGACAACTCCCGTCATTGTTTCGTCTCGACCCCAGCACCTTCATATGATTTTTGTCCGTTCGTCCAGCCATAAGTCCACTGAGAATATCCATCTCTCAACTCCGACCAAGATAACCTGCTCCGTCGAACCCACTGATCAATTCTGGCTATCTCCCATATATTTCTATTGTTCTCTGTCGACATTAGATGGAACTCAATGGCCAACTCACGGAACCAAAATCCAGACTGAAGACAACTTGTAGTAGACAACGCTTTCTTCTATTTTCTTCATCTCGGTAGATAAATGTTGTCACCACCTGCATTCAATTGAAACCACGGTTGTCTTCGAGATCCCAGCTAATCCTTCTCGTATAAAGCTCAACACCATGGAAGTTGATCACCTAGTTCTTCCATTTTACATCTGCAGTTCTATGTACGGCCACCATCTTTATTACTCGACTTCATAAGCATCCTCCTCCACTCGAGGTACACTCCATTGCAGAACCATTTTGGTTCGTCTGCAGCACCCATTGTCAGCTCTCCATCTCGGCTTACCTCTTCATCTTCGTTGCTGCACTATGAGCTAACCCTGTTTCAAACTACTCCATTCATATACGTACATCAACACCAAGCAGCGGCAAAGTCACCACTCAACGCTGCTTTTCTCGGCACTAAAATCAGGCCACATCTGACTGCGACTTTCCCTCTACAACAAACCAGCACTATCTCTATAGTTTTTATCTCTAGTCTCGGCCACATCTCCACTTCTCTTTCTCAACAACAACCATAGCAATTTCAGGCCATGCACCTCCAAAAGAGAACGAATTCAGCTTCTCTGTGTGTTCGACAGTCACCGCCTGGAATTACTGCCATAACCAAGAACCATCGACCCTCTAACACAACTTCATAATCAACTCAAGAGGTTCTTCTCCCTGTATGTCTCCACGACACACATTCAATCCAAGTATGACCCAATCAATTACTCCCAGTACAGACCCATCACACAGAATCCATCTCTTTGTAGTGCGAGTTTAATTCCGTCTTCAAGTACTGATGTTGTTGAAATACGCCTGGTGTTGGTATGGAGTATAGAAAACTCCATTTGTCGAATAAGAAAATGCCCACATACTCCATGTACGCACATACTCCACCATCCCCATGTGCCACTCAAATGGTTTAGAGAGAATTAACCCTTAAGTGCACAGCATGCACTATAAGTGCTGACCTCGAATAGTGATGTAGGCAAGCAGGTGGCCATGACAAAAATTCAATTAGCTAACTTGGTAGCCAACTGATAATTAAGCTCTCCCTCTTTCTGTAAGTAACTTTGGTGATTGGTGTCGCAAACTCCATTTAGTAGTTCACTTAGCCGTTTATTCTCCGCATGACCATGTTCACTTTACTTTCTATAAAAGCACTAAAACAGTAATATAAGACAAAATATTGAAGCCTAGTTAATATAAATATGGGTACAAAATGTAGCACTTACGCGCTTATCAGCACCACCGTGCGAATGGCAAACCATGCCAGCTACACCACCGTGCCAATGGCAAACCATGCCGGCTACACCACCGTGCCAATGACAAACCATGTCAGCCACGTCTCTGCGCCAAGGCATGCAAACCATGCCAGCTACACCACCGTGCCAATGGCAAACCATGCCAGCCACGTCTCTGCGCCAAGGCATGCCAACCATGCTATCCGCACCACCGTGCCAATGGCAAACCATGCCAGCCACGTCTTATTGCCAAGGCATGCCAACCATGCCAGCCGCACCACCGTGCCAATGACAAACCATGCGAGCCACGTCTCCGCGCCAAGGCATGCCAACCATGTCAGCCGCACCACCGTGTCAATGGAAAACCATGCCAGCCACGTCTCAACCATGCTAGCCGCACCACCGTGCCAATGGAAAACCATGCCATCCACGTCTCTGCGCCAAGGCATGCCAACCATGCCAACCGCACCTACACAGTGCCCTAAGCTTTCCGACCCCCACTTTCATTGACCAATCAGGTTGCTCCAAACCTACCACGGTCTCAAAAGAGGTCGCTATACATGCTAGCTTCCCAAAACACAATAGCGTCCCAAAACTTGCTAGCTTCCCAAAACACGCTAGCTTCCCAAAACATGCTAGCTTCTCAAAACACGTTAGCTTCCCAAAAACGCGCCAACGCGCCAAGCATGCCGCACGTGCATACTACATGCGCTAATCAGGGTTTCAACACGCCAAACACTAATTTGGGCAAGTTGCTACCAACATCCCTCCTGAGTTTTACGTTCGGGCTGTTTTCACCTCCAGAGCGAGCTCCAAACCTAGATATTCCCGCGAAGGGAGATAGGAAATTCTTTTCCGTGCAGAATGGAGGATGGACCATCAAAATCCGAGTCCGTACGAGAATTCTACAGAGATTCTAGTAAAGGGCGCTAATTAGGGTTTCAGCATACCAAACCCTAATTTAGACAAAGCCGCAAGCACTTCCCTTCCAAGTCGCACACTTACAGCGGCTCCACTTCATGCCAAAGCCACGCCGACCATGCCTCCATGCCGCTGTCTACCAAACAGAAGGTTGCAATAATCAACGGACGCCCTTCCTCCTGAGATGCAAATCTCAGCGGTACAAGTTTTCCACCGAACTTGTGGCAACTTGCGGCCAAAAGCCAAACAACCATGGTTTAAGCCTAAACCCCTAATTTAGCCGCGCTTATACCATGTCAGCCTTTCCTTCACGTCACTGGCTGCCAAAACGAAGGGTTGCAACGATCAACGACGACCCTTCCATCTAAGATGCAGATCTTAACCGTCCAAGGTCACCAGCTAACGCGTGGCAACTAGTGGCCCAACGCCAAGCCTTAATTGTGGTCGCGCACAAACTACGCCAAGACCCTAGCCTTTGGTCGCGCCTAAATACACCAAAATCCTAGCTTGCCAGCCATACTTTCATGTCGCTTCCTATAAACGAAGGGTCGCAATAATCAATGGATACCCTTCTCTTTGAGATGCATATCTCGACCATCCAAGTTCGCCACCTAATGCATGGCGACTTGCGGACAAAAGCCAAACATCACGGTTTGCACCTAAACCCTAATTTTGGTCGCGCCTACTCTATGGCAAAGCCATGCTCGACGCTGGCTGCTAAAACGGAGGGTTGCAATAATCAACGGTTATCCTTCCCTCTGAGATGCGGATCTCGACCGTTCAAGTTTGCCACCTAACTTGCGGCCCAAAGCCAAAACATGACGGTTTGCACCCAAACCCTAATTTTGGCCGCGCCTATTCTATGGCAAAGCCATGTCGACTCTATCATGGCCACTGGCATGCCACCATGCCACACATAACACCATGCTACACGTTTTCCCATGAAAACACTCGAGACATCTAACACATGTCACAAACTGGGGATGCTCATAAAGGGTATTGGTTTGGCGGTTTACAACGCGCGGCGTACACTACGCCCGTTACATGAAAGTGTCATAAGAATGAGTCGGTTAGTAAATACAAGGAATAAAGTGTCATTATGGAACATCAATTCCAGGCGTTTCCCATTACCACCTCCTTCCACTTTACTCAGCCGTTTTCATTTCTTACGAGACCATAGTACGTTATGTTACAACTTGTATAAATAGGTCCTACCTATTTCCACCAAAGAACAAGTTTTAGTCAGAAGCATACAACACTCAGAAATCACTCGCTAGATTTCCATATGTTAGCTTTCATTTTCCGATACAAGTCAAACAACTACTCTTCCAGAAGCAACTATTCTGGTCTCAACACTCTCTTCGCTTCCCTCCCTAAAACCAACCCTTCTCCTTCACTTTGTGACCGAAGCAAGTCTGGAACGACCATTTCTTGGTTTAGTACGGATTTGTACAGATTTATCTCTCGAATCTAAAGTACTCCCTTGCAGTACATTGTTTAGGGTTTAGACTCGTTTCTCACCCAAAACACGCGAAATTACCGAAACCAGAAGAAACTGTTTTCACCCTCAAACAATTGGCGACCACAGCGGAAGGATGAATCTTTCGCTTACAATATCGATTTCCAACTCCCAATCTCATACTTCAACCCAGACGTCAAGGTGGTAGAAGCAAACGATCCGCTCAGGGATCGACGACTCAATTACCAGGCGACTCAGTTACCAGTCACGACACGACAAGAGGTGACTAGGGACTTCCAATATGGTAGAAGCATGAGATCCGCCCAGGGATCGACGACTCTGTTATCAGGTGACTCAGGGTCGACTGGGGATTTCTACAATCATGGTCGTGCTTCCCACAAAACTCGAACTTACACCCGGAAGATTCATTTTTCGTCAAGAGATCCGAAAAAAAAATGAGTAAGTCTTTCCTAGACAAAATACATGGTTTACTACTTCAATCTTTCACGGGAATGATAAAACCGATAGCCATGTTATGTTTCATCCCATGCTCTCTACCGACACGCAACGCTCACGGTCCCATGGTTTTCCTGGGATGTTTGCGTCACTTGCAATCGTAACCAAGAAAACATTATTCTAAAACAATTCATTACAAAAGAATAATCCAAAACCCTCATAGATAAAAGTTATCTATCAATTCAAATCAAACCATAAACCAGGCGCTTTGTTTTCCTTTTAAAAAAAGGGGGTCACCTACCCGTACGTGCCTACTTTACATAATAATAATTACCCATCACTATTCATGAGGTAGCCGATGCTATTACGGTGATATTCAAAGAGGAATTGTTTATGATGAAGTATTTCTACAAGTTTATGAAAGGCATACCCACGGCTAGGGTTTACACCAGTTCAGAAGAAAAATATTTCTTACAGATTTATGGAAGGCATACCAATGGCTAGGGTTTGCACCAACACAAGAAAACAATAAAACAAATTGAAAGAGAAACGCTGGAGTACATAGCTGGAATATGCTTGCCCACTCTATTGCTACCGCTAACACCAGGACGTGAGAACAAAGATACGAGATAAAAAGGAGAGCCAACCCCTTTCATAAGCATAACAATTTTGGAATTTGAGTAAGGAAAGGATTCTCTATTTGATCTATGTATGGAAAGAGACAACTGGCCCGCAAGAACAAGTCACTCCATGCCAAGCCAGCGTCGTGCCAAGCCAACGCCACACTAAGCAAACAATCAGCGTCCATGCCAAGCCAACATCCACGCCAAGCCAGCGTCCATGCCAAGCCAACGCCCACGCCAAGCCAGCGTCCATGCCAAGCCAACGCCCACGCCAAGCCAGCGTCCATGCCAAGCCAGTGCCCATTCCAAGTCGATCCAGCGCTAACAGCTTGCACCTTTCCAGCGCCAGCATCTTGCATCCTTCTGGCTCTAACAACTTGCACCTTTCCAGCGTCGTCTTGCATCCTTTCCAACGCCAAAAACTTGCATCCTTCCAGCGCTAACAGCTTGCATCTTCCCAGCATCAACAACTTGCATCCTTCAAGCGTTGCTCTTGATCGCCCAGTAGAAGGGAATCAGCAATCCAATTTTATCACATGTGAAGATCAGGAACGACTTCTCCAAAATCGAAGCAAAGAAAATTAGCAACCCCCCTGAGTTCACAAAGACTCTTTTCCTGTCTGGAAATGCATGATTTCTGGGGACTTCGCCCTCAAAATCGTGCAGTCTATGATGAAACATTTATGTGAGATTCTATATTTCCCCAAGAAGCATCGTCAAGACATATTTGCGTCCCTCAACCGCACTGCATCAGGAAAGCAGCTGTTTCCAACCAGGAAGTCGTTCCCAAACCCCAACCTCTCTTGGAAAGCACGATAAATAGATGGAACTGGGGACTCCTAACCAATGTTCGCTTGAAGGGTGTCCAGTTTGAAAACACACTGATCGACGCAGCCTCTCCTCTTCAACGTCCTCCAGCAGCGGCTCCTCTTCAATGTTCGCTTCAGCAGCCGCTCCGCTTTAACGTTCTCTCCAGCAGTCGCTTCGCTTCAGCATTCTCTCCCTAACCTGCTCCAGGATCCGAAGACGAATCTTCAGCATTTTTGTTTTATAAGTTTCAACATCCTCTCCAAGAACCAAAGCCGCTTCAATGCCTCCTTCCCGCCAAAGCTCGTGGTCATGGACAGTTTGCTCGCTTACGCATCCGGCCAACCTACTTTGTTCCCATGACAATGTAGTCTCTTTTGATCACATCTTCTGCTAAGAACCGGTGCCGCTCGTTTGTTGGTACCAGCGAGAGTTTCACCAAAACACGATCACTACAAAGATGGAAACATGTAAACCGCATTTGGGGACTGAGGATCTACACGGACTCCCTTCACTGTCAAAGATCAAAATACACGGTCAACCAAAAAGTCATAGTCACGACGAGGTCATTTACTCTTCAAGGGTGTATCGTAAGAATATCATCACCTCTCTGTTTAGAAGACACCTGCAACACTTTACGAGTCCGCAGTGGATCCCAAGCCTACTCAAAAGAAACAACTTCAGAAACTAAAGAAAAGTGCTACTGGGGCCTGCTCGTCGCAGTCCATCCCGATAACCATCAAAGATTCATGAGATAACCCCAGAGATGCGGCTGAAACATTTTTCTGAAGAAACAGAGGGAGCCGCGATAAACAATGTAACTCTTTCATTCCTACCTCTTCGCCATCCAGAATATTTCGTCCATGTGCATCCCAGCAACACATCCAGAAGAGTACAATAAGCTTGTATCAAATTCCGTGGACATGGATTCAAGGCGATGCAATGAAAGTAGTCTACAAAAGGAGACTAGCAGAACGAGACGCTTTCACTCCCCTTAACCTGGTTATTTCTGATTTCAACATCATCACTGCCAAAGTTTTACGAGCCGCGGGAATTTCTCAACACGAAGTCGTACATGTGCATCGAAGACTCCAAAAGCGCGCCACAGAGATACATTCACATGTTCGGACGTGACATCGGATCTAACAGAAATATAACTGGGGACTGCTCACCGCATCCCATTCCATATGATAGTCCAAGATTCAGAAGATGGTTCGAAGGATGTCTCTGGGAACAAAGTATTTGAAGACTTGATAGCAGCATGTTGGTAACAAAACGTCTCCCAACTCATCTATTTCATCCAGTGGCTCCGGAAGATTTCGACCATACAAGGATCCACAACATACTGTCACCGCGATCAGAAGGTCTAGGCATTGAACAACCTAAAATCGAGGATGAACCGACAGCGCAACCACATCCATCCGTCCCAAGAATGTAATAGAGTTTGTTAAATTTTGGAATCCACTGGAGAGACACTGCAGACGAAAGCACGGATCCGGACGAGAAAAAATAAATAGAAGAAGGTCAATAACTCTTTTCATACTGACGGAGTTTCTAGAGTTTGCACAGAATAAAGTTTCCTTATTGCTCCATGAACGGGAATAGATGACTCGGCGCGACTATGCTACCCTGGGCCCGCAACATCCCTCCTGAATTCTTCCTGAGTTTCACTGTCGGGTCGTTTTCACCTCCTAAACGAGCTCAAAACCTAAATACTCCCGCGTAAGGAGATAGGAAATTCTTTTCTGATTACAATGGAGGGGAGGACCGTCAAAATCCGAGTTCGTACGAGAATTCTACAACGATTCTAGCAAAGGATGCTAATTAGGGTTTCACCACGTCAAACTCTAATTTAGACAAAGTCTTCACCTTCCCACGGAACTGAAGCAAGTTGTTATCTTACCGAATCCATTCGTCACCTTCCCACGGAACTGAAGCAAGTTGTTATCTTCACGAAGCCAGTTGTCACCTCCCAACAGAACTGAAGCAAGTTGCCATCACTCCACGAAACTGAAGAAGGTTGTCATCCTTCCACGGAACTCAAGCTAGCTCCACTCCAAGCCGACCAATGCTGACGGCTTCTTTCCAATCCAATCCACTTCTAACGGCTCCAAGTCCAAGCCGACCAATGGTGACGGATCGTTCCAAGCCAACCCAATGCTAGTTGTTTCCCTTCACCCCAAGTATATGCTAGCGACTCAGTTCCGTGTTCTGAAGCCTAACCCAGAGAACGCACTCTATTCCTAGCCAGTACAACGACTGCGGCCCCATTCGTATCCAATCCAACACTGACGTCTCCATTCCAATCCAAGTCGCGTCGAGCCGATCCAAGCCGCGCCCAAACCACGCAGGCAGCTCACGCACGCCAAACCTCTTCCGAAGCCTCACCAAGCTGATCGATGCTAACGAATCCATTCCAGGACGCGCAATACATGCATCTCCCATTCCAAGCCGACCAACGCCAACAGCTCGCTAAGCCAACGCCGACACGTTTCCTAGCCCAGCCAAGATGATGCGTGGCCAAACCAAGCTGACAGCCTGCATCTCAACCAACAACGCCTCTACCATTTCACGGTCTAGTCAGTAAAAACGCAAGTAGAATTCATGCAAGGCCGGCAAAGAAAAAAGAACGAATTTTCAAAACACTCTCGTAAAGGTTAGACGAATCTTCCTAGCCTTCTTTTATGACCCGCCGTTTCGATTTTTTCCTTGTCTATCACCATCTTATGCTTACCTCGCAATAATTCTCCTGTTCCGAGCTAAGCAGGGGACTTAATGTTGATGGTGGTTTTTAGCTTAGGGTTAAAATCATAAAACCGTACATCTGACATGACGTCACCATGACCACTAGCGCATTCATTGAATCAATCAGCATGCCTATGTAAGAATTACCAGGGTACCTTTCTTTTTATATACATGTGTCATGTTCCACGGCAGAACCCTTAGTACTGACTGACATCATCTTCGTATATACCAAATCCTAATTCTCAAAACATGTGCCAATGGCATGCCGTGCCAGCCACATCTCCGCGCCAAGGCATGCCAGCCGCACCACCGTGCCAATGGCAAACCATGCCAACCACATCTCTGCGCCAAGGCATGCCAACAATGCCATCCGCACCACCGTGCCAATGGCAAACCATGCCAGCCATGTCTCCGCGCCAAGGCATGCCTACCATGCCAGCAACGTCTCTGCACCAAGGAATGCCAACTATGCAAGCCGCACCACCCTGCCAATGGTAAAAAATTCCAGCCACGTCTCTGCGCCAAGGCATGCCAACCATGCCAGCCACGTCTCTGCGCCAAGGCATGCCAACCATGCTAGCCGCACCACCGTGCCAATGGAAAACCATGCCAGCCATGTCTCCGCGCCAAGGCGTGCCAACCATGCCAGCCGCACCACCGTGCCAATGGCAAACCATGCCAGCCACGTCTCCTCGCCAAGGCATGCCCACCATGCCAGCCGCACCACCTTGCCAATGGCAAACCATGTCATCCACGTCTCCGCGCCAATGCATGCCAACCATGCCAGCCGCACCACCGTGCCAATGGCAAACCATGCCAGCCACGTCTCCGCGCCAAGGCATGCCAACCATGCCAGCCGCACCATCATGCCAATGGCAAACCATGCCAGCCACGTCTCCGCGCCAATGCATGCCAACCATGCAAACTGCACCTACACCGTGCCCTAAGCTTGTCGTCCCCCACTTTCATTGACCAATAAGGTTGCTCCAAACCTGCCACTGTCTCAAAAGAGGTCGCTATACATGCTAGCTTCCCAGAACACACTAGCATACCAAAACTTGCTAGCGTCCCAAAAATTGCTAGCTTACCAAAACACGCTATCTTCCGAAAACATGCTAGCTTCTCAAAACATGTTAGCTTCCCAAAACACGCTAGCTTCTCAAAACATTCTAGCTTCTCAAAACATGTTAGCTTCCCAAAAACTCGCAAACGCGCCAAGCATGCCGCACGCGCATACTACATGCGCTAATTAGGGTTTCAAAACGCCAAAACCTAATTTGGGCAAGTTGCTACCAACATCCCTCCTGAATTCTTCCTGAGTTTTACGTTCGGGCTGTTTTCACCTCCCGAACGAGCTAAAAACCTAAATATTCCCGTGTAGGGATATAAGAAATTTTTTTCCATGCAGAATGGAGGGCAGACCATCAAATTTAGAGTCCGTACGAGAATTCTACAGCGATTCTAGTAAAGGGAGCTAATTAGGGTTTCAACATACCAAACCCAAATTTAGACAAAGCCGCAAGAGTTTCCCTTCCAAGCCGCACACTTCCAGCGGCTCCACTTCATGCCAAAGCCACGCCGGCCATGCCTCCATGCCACCGGCTACCAAACGGAAGGTTGCAACAATCAACGGCCGCCCTTCCTTCTGATATGCAAATCTCAGCCGTACAAGTTTTCCACCGAACTTGTGGCAACTTTAGGCCCAAAGCCAAACAACCATGGTTTATGCCTAAACCCCTAATTTGGACGCGCCTATACCATGCCAGCCTTTCCTTCACGTCACTGGCTTCCAAAACGAAGGGTGGCAACGATCAACGACCACCCTTCCATCTAAGATGCAGATCTTAACCGCCCAAGGTCACCAGCTAACGCGTGGCAACTAGTGTCCCAACGCCAAGCCTTAACTTTGGTCGCGCACAAACTATGCCAAGACCCTAGCCTTTGGCCACGCCTAACTACAACAAAATCCTAGCTTGCCATCCATACTTTCATGCCGCCTGCTATAAACGAAGGGTCGCAATAATCAACGGCTACCCTTCTCTTTGAGATGCAGATCTCAACCATCCAAGTTCGCAACATAACACATGGCGACTTGCGGCCCAAAGCCAAACATCACGGTTTGCACCTAAACCCTAATTTTGGCCGCGGCTACTATATGGCAAAGCCATACTCGACGCTGGATGCTAAAACGGAGGGTTGCAATAATCAACGGCTATCCTTCCCTCTGAGATGTGGATCTCGACCGTTCAATTTCGCCACCTAACTTGCGGCCCAAAGCCAAAAACATCACAGTTTGCACCCAAACCCTAATTTTGGCCGCGCCTATTCTATGGAAAAGCCATGCCGACTCTACCATGGCCACTGGCATGCCACCATGCCACACGTAACACCATGCTACACGTTTTCCCATGAAAACACTCGAGACATCTAACACATGTCACAAACTGGGGATGCTCATAAAGGGTATTGGTTTGGCGGTTTACAGCGTGTGGCGTACACTACACCCGTTACATGAAAGTGTCATAAGAATGAGTCGGTTATTAAGTACAAGGAATAATGGTGAAATTCTCCTTTCATTAAGGAACATCAATTCCAGGAGTTACCCATTGCCACCTCCTTCCACTTTACTCAGCCATTTCCATTTCTTACGAGACCAGAGTACGTTATGTTACAACTTGTATAAATAGGTCCTACCTATTTCCACCAAAGAACAAGTTTTGGTCAGGATCATACAACACTCAGAAATCACTCGCTAGATTTCCATCTGTTAGCTTTCATTTTCTGATACAAGTCAAACAACTACTCTTCCAGAAGCAACTATTCTGGTCTCAACACTCTCTTCGCTTCCCTCCCTAAAACCAACCCTTCTCCATCACTTTGTGACCGAAGCAAGTCTGGAACGGACATTTCTTGGTTTAGGCAGGATTTTTACATATTGATCTCTTGAATATAAAGTACTCCCTTGCAGTACATTGTTTAGGCTTTAGACTCGTTTCTCACCCACAACACGCGAAATTACCGAAACCAGCAGAAAATGTTTTCACCCTCAAACACCTGCAAACCAATTTCAGAATACCAATGAGACCTTAAACTTAGCAATATGGATTCACAGAAGCAACAGATGACGCAGAGACCTAAGTGCAATGGCTTCAAAAAATCCCTTTTTCAATAACAAAGTTCAGGTAAATAACAACTGAATGATTGGGTGAGTATATCTTTGCCACTCAGAGTAAAACTAATTAACTTTTCATTCGGAAAAGATATACACATGTATTACCATAACAGTTATTGAGCATTTACCATCCACTGCAAAAGTAGCATATAAAACAAAGTAAAATCGGTTTTTGGGGTATCAAACCTAAAGTGAAATCCTTACAGAGTTGCAAAAACTAGAGACTAATCTCGTGATAACATTCCACAGAGCAAATAACCTCCATAGATCTAAGAAAAAGTAAACAATCCAAGGAGAACCTATACTCAAACTCCTATGTGAACTTGTTGAATACTACCTAAATTTTCTTGAATCTACAGGGGAACGATCAATAATTCAGAGTAATGTAATTTATTACTATTAAACGCCTAAACGAACTTTATCTTTGTTCAGCATGAAGTATAGAGAGTTATTCCATAATTGTCGAACTGTTATTATCCAGAATATCAGTAGACTTGAAAAAAACCAACCAGATTCATCTCCGAGACAAGCTGATTAAAATCTTAAAGCCAATGGCATAGTGATCTGAAGTGGCCTGGAGAAGGAAAGAAAAAAACACAGACTGTTAGACACCTCACAGTTGTAATCTTTCTCAAAAATGTATATATCCCGAGAGAGTTATTACATAGTACATAAGAACCATCATAAGTGCATTATCAAAATATCATGTCACTGACTCAAAAAGTTCATTGATTCCTTAAAAACCTCCTTGAACCTATCATCATCAACCCAACCAAACTTCGTAACCCGACAAAAAAGTTGAATAAGACATCCAGTTACGAAAGGCTGCAAATCAGGTCCTCTGGTGATAGTTTATCAGGTAGTTTCCTTCACCAAAGTGCAGATAAATCAAATTAAGTGATATAAATAAGAAATGAGCACAGAGCTGGCATTGCAGGATAAATGTAAATAAATTCTGTCAAGGGTAATATTTATACCATCCAACATAAACAGTAAACATGATGACAAGCTTGAACTTCAAAAATCAGCTCCGAGTCATGCTTGAATAAACACAAATAAAGTACTTAGTGAAGAAATATGAGGAGCTATGATTTGCAGGATATTTCTACAAAATACTTGGATTCTTGTCGATTCAGATGATCAACCATATGAATATAGAAAAAACATTAGTTCATAGTGATATTGCATACATATATGTAATATAAGACATCCTTGTACCAAAAATATAGAACTTCCAACTAAAAAATGTGCACACTAAATTGAAAAAACAGAGTGACCTGTATACAAAAAGAACAAGGAGTGACATATATGTAATATAAGACATACTTTTGAATTAAATGTAATCTAGAAGAAAAAAAAAAACTTACTTGTAAAGGAGACTATAAGAAATACCTATAACCTAGCTGGCATGGAAAACCATCAATCTCATTAACAGAACTGGGCTGCAAATCAGTAGGAAAGCAAGCTGGACGATACCATCTTGTCCCGTCATGCCCTCGTTCTTTGCTAATTGAATATAATCTCAACGACTTAGCAGGGATTGCCTCGATGCATTTCTTGCAAGAGAGCTGCTAGACTTAGCGTACTCAGTGACGATCTTGATGGAGGGACTTTTTCATTTGACACATAAATTACAAAAGAATAAGAGGCATGAGATATTAAAACAAACTAAAGAAAGTATTGAGCCAAATATAATCATACAGTTAGGGATGGGAACTCAAACTAAAAATTTGGAAGCCTGACATGGGCATAACCAACCTTTTAAAGAAAAAGGGAAAAAAAACATCCTAATGTACTCACTACAATCATGCAGTTGAGCGCAAAATACAAGTCTGGGGTATCTACCTCTGATGTCTTTGATTTACTTTGGAGTTCATCTATTGCAACTTCATCTTCTTTAAGAACCTGAGATAGGGAGACCAATGAGAAGATGTTTGTAACTAAAAGTAAACATAAAATACAACTGATAGGAAGCTATTAAAATGATGTTAGCCACTTTGGACTCTTCCAAACTATTTTGTTTGCTTCAGTGAGTAATGCCTCATCGTTTCACATCATAACAGTGAGATGGTATAGACAGTGATAATAATAAATGATAAAACAAAATTCAGGAGTTAAATGACATTGGGAATACATCACAGCTAAACAGCAGCAGCCAAGCTTAAAGCAATTTACCTATATCAGCAACGTCTCACCCTTCAATAGCTTCTTCAGTGCCTATTGATGATTGCTCTGAAACCCTAAGTGAAGAAAGAACTTTTAGTAAATATAAACTACAGAATTAGTTGGCAGGACTTAAACAACCACCATCCTTTCGGAACGTCACAAAAATTAAGTGAAAGAAACCCATCTATCTCATCTAAATAATCAACTTGTAGAGGAACAATCGATAAGCATCCTAGGTGATGCCATTTTGTCATATCAAATCCGCGATTGCTGTTAACTAAGCCTAATCTAAGAGTTTTTGAAGGAATCTCTTTGGTGCATTGCTTGCAAGAAGAGTGGTTGGACTTTGCGTACTCAGCTACGAACTAGAAGAAGCCATATTGTTACTGAGATTAATGAATACATCACATATAAAAACTAAAACCCTACAAAAACTTCATCTTCAACAGAATCACAACATACCCAATACTTCAAATCTA
Source organism: Papaver somniferum (assembly GCF_003573695.1). Classification (NCBI taxonomy): domain Eukaryota; kingdom Viridiplantae; phylum Streptophyta; class Magnoliopsida; order Ranunculales; family Papaveraceae; genus Papaver; species Papaver somniferum. Next base: position 35,634,004 of record NC_039366.1, read on the forward strand.
CATATTACGAAAAAAGAAAACCAAAATCGAAAATCCTAAATCTTTCGGATACTAGTTAGGTCAAAATCAAAACCCTAACTCTATCAAATGATTTCAGATAAAAATAAAGTTAACCACAAACTAGTTTATACCTGATGATAATCCAACAAACTGCTACTAAATCAGAGGTTTGAATGATTTGATTTTAGATTTCAGGAAAACAATTAGGTTTAGGAAAAAGTTATAGATTGTAGATCGACATTCTAGAAGATGGGTTTTGATTAGATTATAAGATTTGTTGAATTGAGGGTTTTAATTTCAAGAGAACCCTAAAATCTAAGAAGATTTAGTGAAGAAGAGAAAAGTTTTTCTCTTCTCTCGGACATTCAATAAAAAAAACTAGAGAATAGGAGAGAAAGAGATATGTTCGAAATAAATAAATCATAAAATTAATAAAAAGTAAATAACTACTAATACCCCATAAGCATATCATATATTACATAAAAACTGTATAGTGTACAACGGTTGTACTTGTAAGTATACGTTATACCACTAATTAATTTTAATAAATGAAATATAAATAAATTGTGCAACGGATAATATGGTGCGCAACGGATATTAACGTTGTTGACTGTACAACGTTTATATCCCTTCCGCACCTCCCTAAATTAAGCGTGGCTAAAACCAGGAAACGGTGTAGTGTATGTTCGCTCTTCATTGGTGTTATATATGTGCATGAGTATCGCAAGCAATGTAATTGTAGTTCCTGCTTAATTAGTTATCAACTGCATTCTTAAATGAATTTAAAAGAATGTTCATTAACATGAAAATAAATTCGTACGAATCGATTAAGCAACTAAGAAAACTTAATTATCATTTACATCAAACCTAGTTTCAGTTTTCCCTTAACTGTGCCTCAATTTCTCCCTTGATAGAGATTCTCCATTTGGAACCATTTTCCTTTCTAGGAATTATTGGTTAATACAGTTTTTCATGACCCGTTTAATGGCTAGTCTACCCGTGAAACTAATTTACTCCCTAGTCCAAAAACATGTTTTTGGACCAGATTATTTACTCGTTGGTCCGAAATTTTTTTGGAGATTATAAAGTGTGTTTTCTAAATGCCTAAAACACCCTTCTAGATCTAATTAGTATCAATACATTACATATGTAGTATCATATTAATATTGATACTTAATGATATCAATACTTAACAGTACCAATACATATGTTAATATGTAGTAACATATGTAGTATCAATACATAACATAATACATATTGGTATGTAGTATCAATAGATAACAGTATCAATAAATAACATATTGATACTACATATGTAGTATCAATACATAACATATTTATATGTAGTAACATATGTAGTATCAATGCATAACATAACACATATTGGTATGTAGTGAAGCTAATGGAGAGCATAAAATAGGGTTTTACATAGTATTATATGTTAGGGTTAGCCGAGTAATTTTACTCTTTTCAAACCTTTTTTGGAATGGCGAGTAAATAATTTCTCCCGTTGGACTATCCATTAACCCGGGTCGGATTTAGTGGACTAAACATCAAAGTTCTCTTTTCCTTTTGCTCCGATTTATGTTGTTCAGTCATAATATCAAAGTAATAAAGTTGTAGAGAGAAGCAAAGTTGGGCCAAAATATTTTGGATCACGGGAAAGATAGTGTGCCACGAAGTCTGTTGAGCCCAAGGAGGAGGTTTTCTAATTTTTATTTCAAAAGTGTAGTAATATTCTTATCAAAACAAATTTTAATTTATTAGATGTGTATCGATATTGTATACTCTAGCCAATTTTGAGCCAAATAAAAAAAGATTATTATATTTGATGGAAAAGTTTTTGATCCCGCAATATGAGATCGAAAATGAACTAGCAGCTCAGGATTCTCAGGTTATGGAGATGTGACATCAGCTAATTGAGGGAGGATCCATGGACACTCTTAGATGGACACTATCATACATGATTTGTGTTATTTTCATCGTAAAATTTAAACGAAAATGGATTTTAATCTAATATTTAGATGATACACTCCTCTTATAAGACTCTACATTCCTACCAAAAATGAACACAATCCGAGACGTATAACAACACTATCTACCCCCTTGAATATCATCCATTAAAAGTTAAAGGTTGAAACTAAGATCGGTAGATGATGAGGTTTGGTATCTCAAATTGCACTCAATTTTTGGAAGTTAAACCAAGATATGATATGTTGAGTTCTAGAGAGTTCTAGAAGAATTCTATTTAGAGTTTTGTTTATGCTAGGAATGTGTGCTTTATTTAGAGTTTGCTTTTATTAGGAAAGTACTTTGAGTGATCGTCAAGTTTTGAGACTATACGTAGGCTATTGAGCCATAAGAATTGTACACCAAACTGATTATCAATGTAATCGTTTATTTGCTTCCGCGTTGTGCTCTCCTCTCTCTTGCTCGATCCTACATTTGGTATCATAGCAAGGTGAGTGGAAGAGAGGGGAGAGGGAGAGAAAGAAGAAGTCTTTTGTGTTTTTTGGTGATAGGAGAAAGTTAAAGAGTTTTTCCGGTTTGGTAAGGAAGTTGGTTGAGCAAAGTGCTGGTGTTTTTTTATTAGTATTCTCGTGAAGTTTGTTCGTGGATTCAAAAAAAAAATATGCGAAGTTCTGATGAGTTTAAAACGGGATTCTTTCATAGCTGAGTTAGGGTTTGAAAGTTTAAAAAAATAAGTTGTTGCGTGGCTCGATGATGTGCTGCTATATCACGTTGATGTTTCTCAAAAGTTATGATAAACAGAGATGTTGCTGTCTTTGGCCAACTTTGAGCCGAGACGATCATACAGTTCAGGTTCGAAGCTGTTCTGGTTTGGTTGATGTTAGACGAGTTGTTTCTTTCCTAAACAGAGACGGAGTTGGAGCTGTGTGTGTGTTTTTTTTTTAAAGAAAGATTGGTTTTTGGAAGTCATCAACAGTAACAAGGTTGATTTTCTTGGCGATTCAGGGAGATGATGAGTGTCTATTATTACTCATGATGATCAAGCCTGTGGTAGAAGGAACAGAATTGTGCTGCTACAGTAGTTATCGGTGATCAGTGATGGTGATTGGAAGGGATGATCAAAGCGAGACGATAAGCAAAACAGAGAAAGAGTCATCGTGTCTCTGTGATATTGGTTAACGCAGAGATTGAGGTTAATCGAATACCGATTGAGAGTTCGAAGTGATGTTATTGAGGTCAGGGTCTTGTGTCGTTTCCGAAGAACACGGCAGAATGAGCTGCAGATTTTGGGTTTCACGACCTAAAAAAAAAGGGTGAGAACTAGTATTGTCACTGGGCGTACAAAAAAAAAAGGCGGTAAGAGTCCGAGGAGTTGCAGTGGTGATTGATCGGTGCTGAGAGATGCTGTGGTAATTAACGTGAGTTGGCTGTGATCACTAGAGATTGTTCAGAGATGGTGTTGTTATGGTATTGTTACTGTTGGGTCAACAGAAGATGAAGTAAGTAGGTTGTGCTCATAAGCTGCCATGCACTAATTGGTTTCGTGTGATAAGGACCTAAGCTGCTGGGGGCGTGAGTTTGTGTTTGATAAGTGATTGGTTTGTGTGGTTTGGAATCCCAGAAGATTAGTGTTACAGTTTGTGACAGTAAAAACGTAAAGAAAGCAGATTTGATGATTGTTGAGGTAGTAAACAAGGGTTGCTGTGTCAGAGCATCGGGTTGATTTTAGAAGGTGAAGAAGCTTTGGTCAATGGTTGTTTCAAAGGGTTAAGTTATGGATTCGAAATAAACGCAACAGTAGATCAAAATTGGTATTGCAGTCAAGAAGGATTGGTACAGTTTGATGGCGGATCAAAGGTATTTCAGTAAAAAAGGACTGGTACGGTTTGATTAAGTTGACTAGAATTCAGGGACTTAGAATGACAAGGAATGATTGGATGGTTATGTTTGAGCTTAAGGGAGGATGGTATCATATTAAGCTCAAACATGGTTATTGAAGAGTTTGTGGCTGAAACTTGGAAGTCTTACAAAGTGTGGCAGACTTTGTGTTAGTTATTGCTTGTGGCAGAAGCATAACAAGAGAAAGATTGTGAGAGAATCTTGAAGAACAAAGAAGTGTGAAAGTTTCAACTCTAACAAGCGTGACTGGAACAAAGAAGTAAAGTTGAAGAGAAGTAGAAATACAACAGTTAGGTTGTGAAGTAAGAGAAGTAATCACCAGGGGATGATGTGTGAGAAGACAACAAAAGGAGGTTAATACCTATGAGTTGTTGAGTTTGAGACGTCACAAGGTTGTGAGCGTGAAACAAGATTGTAGGCGAGTAAAGTCTACAAGTTGAGTGAAGCAATCCCAGTGGGGATTTGGATAGAGTTGTGTGAAGCAATCCCAGTGGGGATTTGGCTAGAGAAGTGAAGAAATTCCAGGGTGGAAATTGAAGTGTTGAGTGGAATTTCTGCGAGTGAAGTGGGTAAACAAGTGTCGAGTTTGAGCTATAATGCTCGGTGATGAGTTTAAAAATTGGTTTTGTGTTTGGTTAGCAAGATGAATAGAGCACAAAGAGGTGTTTCTAGCTTGTTAAAATTGGTGTTCCGCTGCGACGAAGAAGAAAATGAAAGAAACTTGTGCTGGTTGCGATGGTATGAAGATTGTTGTTAAGCAAAATTAGAAGATTGTTTCATTTTAATTGGTTTGCTGTTTGTGCTTCGTTTTTTAGTTAGTTTGTTGTTTGTGTTTTTTTTTTATTTGAGTCTGAGTTTGATTGACGAAATTCCGGTGTGATCATGAAGTTGGGATGAGCTATTATCGAGTATCAAGGAGTAAGGGTTTGTTGGTGGTTTCTTTGAAGTAGAATGAGAAAAGACAAGAACGTGTTAAAGTTTATCAACGGAAGAAGAGGAATGGAAAATGAGAAAAGACAAGGATGCGCAAAACGTCGATCAATGGAAGAAGCTAAGGAGTAGAAGAGGGTTACGAAATTCTTGTTAAATGATATCTTGGTTTAAGGGAGGATGTTGGAAGTTAAACCAAGATATGGTATGTTGAGTTCTAGAGAGTTCTAGGAGAGTTCTATTTAGAGTTTTGTTTATGTTAGGAATGTGTGCTTTATTTATAGTTTGCTTTTATTAGGAAAGTACTTTGAGTGATCGACAAGTTTGTGAGACTATAAGTAGGCTATTGAGCCATAAGAATTGTACACCAAACTGATTATCAATGTAATCGTTTATTTTCTTTCGCGTTGTGCTCTCCTCTCTCTTGCTCGATCCTACATCAATTTTAGTAGGAATGTAGAGTCTTATAAGAGGAACGTATCATCTAAATATTAGATTTAAATTCACCGTCGTTTGGGTTTTGCAGAGAAAATGACGCAAATCATGTATGATAGTGTCCATCTAAAAGTGTCCATGGATCCTCTCTCTCTATATATACATTTATTTATTTTTAAATAAAATACTCCTTTAGTCCAGGTGGGAAGAAGGATTCTAAACTTTATACTGAAAAGATTATTGCTATTGCGAGGAACCTGTAGCAGACCTAGAGCTTGACTTATCTTAGCTAAAGTCTCCCACCCAAAAGCCCAAACGATTTTCTAAACTATCTAATATGGCTAGAATGATTATGTAGGTATAAAACCTAGTCTTAAACCAGGTATAAAATATAGGCTGGACGCCAGCTACTTGTCAAGACATTCCATAACCAAGTTTATAATCCGCCACTATAAGGATCCACAATTGAACTTTTAGTCTAATGAGTGATTGTATTTGCAGCCCGCATAACAACTTCTCTTCCATCAATTTTAGACTTAATTTCAAATGTTTGGTTAAAAATTGGTAAATGTAATGTTATATTTTTGATATTGAGGGTACACATACCAATTCATTCGTTTGGAAATATTTTGTCTCATATAAATTTGGTAGACCCATCAAAAATGGTACCCCATTAGCAGAGATGGCAGAAAGATTCTTCTTAATAAGAGAGAACAAAATGACATATCCACTTTGGTAGAGTGGTTCCTCTCCCCAAGCAAGACTGGATCGGGCACAAAGCTCAGATGAAACTGGTTTTGATGTGTTTAGATCATTGAAATCTCTAAGCAAATGATTATTTTCAACACCATTATAGTGAAAAAATCATTGTAATTGATGGAAGCGTTGGAAGATTCTTCTCTTCACTCTTATATTACCACTAGATGTCCAAGTACAACAGAAATTATGTAAACCTTTACTCACCATGTATTATGATTCCTTTTTACTATAGTTCGACGTCGACATCCCATAATCTCTGTGTTAACTATCGGAACTAGTATTTTTCCCGTGAGTTGCACGGGATTAAGTTAATTGAATTAGTATTATTTGTGCTGAAAATGTAGAGACGGGACTCTCCTATTGTGTTGCCCCTAATCCACGGATTCACATAGGTTGAGGACGCCTAACCATTTTTTTGGGCATCATTGAATTGTATGGAGTTCCTTGTCGATCAACTTATTTCCATTAGCATATTGTCGAACCCTCTTTGGGTACGACATTGATGAAAACTCAGGAGCAATCCTATAATTCCTCTTTAACGTCAAGCAAAGCAAGTCTTTTCAATTCCGCGTCACCAAGATCCATATTAAGGTAGTTATATCTGTTTCTCTGTTGTATTCAATGTCTTGGGCTGCCAAAATCAATTTGGTTGATCTATTTACTATGACATGGAATGTGCCCTGCAAGGGCTGTGCTATGAGCCAAATTAATAGAATTGCAAAACAATTGTATTCTAAACGCATAATTAAAATTCTTTAACGGCAATAAGACATTTATGGGCTGGGATTATGATCTTTGCAACTCACTATCAAAAGAGAAAGGCGCAACAGTTCCTATCTTTCGTGTTCCTTTGATACCGGTGAAAATCTAATTAAAGCCATCAATCATGACCAAGATGGTATATGACACTTTTTAAATGTATGCATGTGTTCCACTTTGAGCTAATTTTTCCATCAGAACTCAAAAGCATGTAAGGTTATAATCGCATTTGTTGCACTTAAGCTAATATTGCCGCAGGAACTTGAATGCGTCTAAGGTTATAGCCAACTCTATGTATGCCATCTGTGGGAGTCGAACCCACAACTTCATGGTTTAGAACCATGTTCTCTACCTTTTGAGCTAAGATAGCAAGTACAGTTTTCTAATGCAATAATGACAGTTAAGTGTTAGTGATTCAAAGGCATAAAGGGATATCAGAAGAGATTTTAAAGTCAGCTTATTCATAGCACATAAGCAATCATTTCACCTTTGGAACACCCGCTTCTTCGAGTTACAAATAGCCTGTATCATCTATTCCACCAGATAAAAAACCCACCAACCACTTGCTATCAGAGACAAATATATGGAAAGATAGAGCCTGGCGCCAATAAAAATAAAAGAATTTGTCTGTAAGGTATCTCGATAAAAGATATCCCTGGAGCCAACATGGTGGGAAAATTAGTTTGTATAAAGTAAATGGATCCTATAGTTGTAACTGCAAATTGGTAGAGAATGCTAAAACATAATACCATATTTTATCAAACTAATTCTATTAAGCATAAAGTGTCTTAATTCATATAGAGAGTCAGCCACTGAATCATAAAGTCCCATGTTTACATTACCTACAACGGGTTAATCAAATACCTCAAGTCTTCAAATGTTGGTACAAATGTAGATGTTTAATCTTATTACTCTACAAAGCAAACAACCTACAAAGTACATACCAACAATAGTTCTTTTGATTGCTTTTTAAATCCTCAATGCTAAAATATTTTCTAGTGGATTTTCACCTCAATCAGAGCTACTATTTTTGAAAAACTATTATGCAGGTTAATATCTTAACTCCTGAGTTCAAAAAGCAATAAATTTATTTAATCTGCATATGGAAGTGTTTTATCTGATTAATTACCTACATCGTTCCTGTTTTGTGGTCCACATACACAATTCTATCGTTCTTGATTAATTACCGACATTTTAGTGATCCAAATAATAAGTTAAAATGATGATTTTCAGAAGAGCATCAGTATCTTAATTGTTGCTTGGGTATATGATCGAACACTCTGAAACATAAAGACAACAAACATAAAAGTTAGAACAATGAGGATTATCCCACAACCAAAAAATAGAGAGATAGAAGTTATTAATACCTACATGGAAATACTGTCGATATTTTAATTTTATAAAAAATAAACAAAACAAAGTCATTGTATTCCATGTTGTCATGAATTAAGAGATAATAACTCTAATCAAGCAAAAATTACAAAATTGTAAACTAATTAACCCTAGCCCCATCCTTAACCAATCAAAACAAATTAATCAACCCTAAATCATATCAGGGTATTAAACCTAAATAAATTTACCTGATTCATATTCATATTTAGTAGGGCAGTCTTTGTTGAAAGATCGCGTGAGACACCACTGTCCGGTGTGAAAGAGCGCTTCGTTTACTTATTTCATTTTCTGCTGTGGTAAAAAAAATAAACCCTGAGAAAGAGAGAGAGATAGTGTCGAGAGAGGCTTATGAAAAGAACCACCAAAAGAAGATGGTGGTGAAGCATGAGGTTGCAGAGGTAGAGAAGGAAGTGAAAGAGAAGATGAAAAGGTTAGGGTTCTGTGTAGAGTAGGTTTTTTCAGGAAAGTACGTACTCGACGTATTGTACATGAGTTTAGGTATTGATAACCTACCCTATTTCGTGTGCACAAAAAATTCTAAAACAGATTGTAAACTCTCGTTTCTTATTGTTAGGGGGCCAGGAACTCTAGAATTCAAGCTTTTGGCCTAACTTTCAATGTGAGGTCAGCAATTCGTACTCAAATTATATATACAGTATATCTCGTTCATACATATACACATGACCGGTGACCGTGAAGACCGCACAGATAAGGAAGATAAAGTCAATGATTATATAGATAAATATGTCATCTGTTTTCTAGATACGTTATTATAGTCAAACAAGATATGAGATATTATCATCGAAATAAGAATGAAAGTTGAGGTTGTTGAAAAGTTTATCCAATTTACATGTCCATTTATGACTGCAGAAGACGTTAAAATAGTCGAGACAGATCCCAACATAATGATTTTCAAATTAAGTAACTGGTCTTTGTTGAAAAAATTCATTGATGAAAGATCGTGGAGCATAAACAGGCATCTACTAGTTGTCCATGACTACATACCTGAAATGATATACGCAGAAAACTACTAGGTTTTTCAGCATTTTTGGATTCAACTCAAATACCTTCTCCCAAAGCATATGAATGTGGATGCAATAACAAAAACGGGTGGCATAACGGGTGATGTAATTTCCATTGAGCCTAAAGACGTTATACCAGTTGGAAGTGATCCAGTAAAAGTCTATGTCAACATTGACCTCTCCAATCCCTTAAAAAGAGGAGAAAAAGATATAACTAATGCTGGACTCAGCCGCTGGGTCAAATTCTTTTACAAACGCCAACCAGCTGGTATCTGCTCATAATGTTACGTGATCAAGCATTGCAAGGTTGCATGTAAAGATGTTGTTGTCTTTCATAACAAGGCACATGAAAAGCCATACTTTTTTCGGGAAGGCAAGCAATATCAGGAGGAACATTAAACAAGTGCCTACTGGAAAAGCACCAGCAACCAAGTGGATCAAACCAGAAGAAGTTCGTCAAAGAAACTACTTTCATACCTCCCAAAGATGGTGAAGTTATCGATATGAATTTCCTACTTAAGGAAGGAGCTGTTGAAGATGCTAAAGGTTCAAGGCTAGGAAAAAGGATTAGAATCAATGAAGCTTGCTCTGATTATGTCAATAATGATACTGATAATCTTAACAGCAATACAACTGGTACTAGTGCAGATAATCAAGTTTCTCAAATGATTGCAAAAAGAGATAGTCAAACAACTGAAGCACATAAGGAGACTCAGGTATACAAAAAACACATTTTTCTTTTCATATCCTTTTTTTCTCATATCATCTCGTTTTTATCCATAAGATTTAATATTTCTATAGTTTTTTTTCTTCAGTAGTATCACTTTTCTCATTATCTTTAGGATTACATATCTGAAACATAAAACTTGAATTGTCATCACCAATTATATAGTCCTGCTTTGCATAATCTTTTTTCACTGTCCTTCTCATAGTAAAAGTGAAGTGTTTACAATGAAGAGCATTTCTTGGAATGTTCAAGGTTTTAGGAGTGCCGCCACTAGAAATCACTTAAGTGACCTCATTAGATTTCAAAACCCAGACATAATATTTTTACGTAAAACTAAACTTAGCCAATCCAAATTGTGCTTTTATTGAACCAGTGGATATCTCGAGGTCTTGTCTTAATGTGGAAAAATGGCTTCAACTTTGAACTGCTTGATGCTTACAAGAATATGTTCAATGTCATAGTACAAGATGATCCAAGTAAACCTGAACTCCTTCTTACATGTATGTATGGCTATTCTAAATATGAAGCCAAAATAAGCAATGAAATTTTATCCATCTAATTAGCAGAGCTAATAATAATCCTTGGACTTTTTAGGGACCTAAACTTTCACCTTATAGACAACGATAGTGGTGCTTCCTCCTCTAATAATGGTTGGCTTAATAATGTAGTCTCAAATTGTGGCTTAGAAGACATGGTTTTTTTGGAAAGGACTATACTTGGACTAGCAATAACCTTGGTACTGGAGCTAAAATATCTAGAATATATATGGCATTAGGAAATGGTGAATGGAGTGTAAATTTTCCAACTCTAAGTTAATGCATTTAAGACAGCTAGGGAGTGTCCATAGTTCAATAATGCTAGTGTCTGATTCCATTTTACCTAAAGGTTGGAAACCCTTTAAATTATTTCTAGCATGGTTGAATGATCCTACTTGTGCAACTGTAATTTCTAATGCTTGGAGTGCAAGTGTCAATGGTTCTCCTGCATTTCAGTTTGTTACAAAACTTCATACAACCAGGAAAAGCCTCTCATTATGGAATAGAGAACACTTTGATAACATCAATCAGAAAGTTGACAAATTACAGATGGAACTGAATAAACTTCAAGAAGGCGGGCAAGATTCTAGTACCCATAATGCCATTTTAAGTATCAACAAGGAACTAAAACAGTGGCACAAGATACAGGGTGAATTTTATCAGCAAAAATCTAGAGATTCTTTCATTAAAGAAATGGATTACAACTCAAAGTACTTCCATACCAAGACTAATAAGAGGAGAACCAGGAACAACATAGACTCGCTGCAGGATCATGAAGGCAAATGGCTACAAACTAGAGAAGATATTTCAGCTCATCTGACTAATCACTTCAAAAGAATCAGTACCACTACTAATCATGTCCTTGATGAAGGTTTATACTACATACTTCCTACTATTATTGCTTCTGAAGATAATAATTCTCTTACAACAGTCCATCTTTTCAAGAAGCTCATGATACTCTTAGAAGTATGGAGAATTGGAGTTCTCCAGGCCCATAAGGTTTTCAAGCAGGTTTCCACAAGAGTCAATGGGAAATTGTGGGTGATGATGTCTGCAGAATGGTCAATTTTTTTTTTGAAACTAAACCTATCCTAAAACAAATAAATAAGACTTATGTTTTTCTTATACCTAAAAATAAAAAAATCTATTTGCGCTGCAAAGTACACACCATTTGGTCTGTGTAATACTTCTTATAAGATAATTTCCAAGATTCTTGTGAACAAGATGAATCCCCTAATGGCCAAGATTATCTCACCATATTAAGCTCCATATGTCTCAAGAAGGTTAATAAGTGACAACACTGTCATTGCTCAAGAAATAATACACTCAATGAAGAAAATGAGAGGGAAAATTGGCTGGATGACACTTAAATTGGACATGTCCAAAGCCTTTGATAGATGGAATGGTATTTCTTGATTAAAGTTCTCAACTATTTTGGTTTTTGTGATCTAATATATCAATGCATCAGTACTACTTCTATGTCAGTTATGCTTAATGGTAGTCCATATGAAGAACACTCACCAACCAGAGGTATCAGAGAAGGTGACCCCCTTTCACCTTATTTATTCATTCTAGCAATGGAGTTTCTTGTAATACACCTCACTGCTGCTAAGGAAAATAAAACCATTAAAGGTATTAAAGTGGTTGCTCAAGCTCCAACCATTAATCATTTGCTCTATGCAGATGACTGCTTAATTTTCACTCAATCCACTCTTACTTCAGTTAACAATGTTCTGGAGTTACTTCACAATTTCAGTTCTCAGTCAGGTTAAGTCATAAATTTTGATAAGTCTACAGTGCATTCAGCAAAAAAACTAAGCCAGAGACTGCTGCAGCCTTGACTCATATTCTTGGTGTTACAACAATGAATTCTAAAGAGAAGTATTTAAGGTCTCCTTTGATTCTTGGACACTCTAAACATGAGGTTTTCACGTCTACAAAAAAAAAAAAAATCTCACGAGATTCTCCACTTGGTCTTCAATTCAACTCTCTCAAGCTGGCAGGGTACCATGATCAAGCATGTCCTTAATCCAGTGCCAATATATCAACTAGGTACTTTCAAACTCCTTAATAATCTCTTAAATCAGCTTACTTCTTTAGAGTTTTTTTTTGGGTTATAATTCTAACAGAGGATCTAATCCTAAGTTCTGCACTTCCAAGGACTATGGGGGGCTTGCTTTTAGAGATCTGGAGAAACTCAACTTGGCACCTCTTACTAAGTTTTCCTAGAGAATATGCAACGATTCCAGTCATCTAATGACTCAAGTTTTAAGCAGTAAGTACTTCAAGAATGGTGATATCATTCACCAGAACATCAAAGAAAAAAACTGTTCCTATACTTGGAATGGAATAACCAAGAAAACTCATATTATTCAAAAACATTACTTCATAGAAATAAACAATGGAGAAAAAAAATGGTTGGACAGATGGATTCCAGGTATGAGCACTCCTCCTATTCCAATGAATGAAACTTTCAGATTTTAGGGTGAAGTTGTTGAATTAATGATGTCTGACTCAAACCAATGGAATGTTCCTTTAATCAATCACTTGTTTGATTATGTAACATCTAGTAGAATTCAAGGAATGTTCATTGACAAATCCAAGGAGGATGTCATTGTCTGGATGCCTGCAAAGGATGAAAATTTTTCTGTCAAGAGTACATACAAGATTCTAACTTTATCCAGTAATGAAGTTCAAGTTAATGGGTTGTCTGTCAGCAATGATGTCTAGAAAGCTCTGTGGAAGTGTAAAGAAGCATATAGAATCAAACTGTTTGCCTGGAAGTGCATAAGAGACATTAATTCTACCAATAACAAACTGGTTGTCTACAATGACAGTTTAGATACTCATTGTGCTACTGGTAGTCATATTGATGAAACCATAGAACATATCATCTTTGAGCGTCGACATGCTCATACTTTCTGGAGAGGAGTTAATATTAATATTAATTCTGCCAGAAATAATTGTCATACAGTCTCACAATGGGTGATTAGTTGGGTAACATCCAAGACTGAAGAAAGACTTCTATATACTCTCATGATTGGAATTTGGATATTGTGGAATGATATATGTGATGTGGTATTTCATGGAGTAACACTAAACTCTTTTCTCTCAATTCACAAAATTAATTACTTACTGTCTTCTCCTTTGGATGATAATAATAATTTGCATGCACATCCACTTAGTTCTGCATCTCACTGGTCACCAGCTTTAATTGACATACTAAAATTCAATGTAGACGCCTCTTATGACCACAATACTAACCAACTTGGTACTGACATCGTAATGCGCAATCATGCAGGTGAATGCCAAGGAATCAAAGGGAAATTAAATTCTAAGTCCGGAGGAAGGGGAGTGTATACAAGTTCGTGAAGCACTCTCATGGGCAAAAGGAAAGAAGTTATCAGGGATTCATATTGAAGCAGACACAAAATTAGTGATTCAGTCCATCACTGGAACCACCCTTCTGATTCATTGGGAGAATATGAACTTAATAAAGGAAGTAAAACATTTAGTTTCCAGTTTTACTTATTGTTAGAGTTGATAACCAAATAGCTGAACATATAACTAAGTTAGTTCGTTAAAAATTATCTGTTACTGAAGTTTACCAAAATTTTAATACTGAGGTTAATAGCCTTTTGTCCTATGACCAGCAACATTCTTCACATATGAGACAATAAAATGTTTCCTTTCTTGTCAAAAAAAGATATGAGATATTATCTCATAGGTTAAGTAATTAATTATATAAGTAAGAGTTCACTGAAATGTATAATCGGAAGTCGGGATAACTTCATTTCCTACCGATTATAGGCTCAACCAAAATTTAAAAAATAGAGGATTTTGGAAAAATCTCATGTTTGGGGCGACTCTATATTCGGTAGTTATATGAACTATCTTGACTACCGATTATGGTAGGATTTCAGCAAAGAAGTCTACTGCATAATCGGAAGTCAGGATAGCTTCATTTCCTACCGATTATAGGCTTAACCAAATTCAAAAAAATATAGGTTTTTGGAAAAATCTCATTTTGGGGCTACTCTATATTCGGGAGTTAAATAACCTAAATTCACTACCGATTATGGTAGCATTTTTGCCAAAGGTCTAGTTTAATCGGGGGTCAAGATAACTTTTGTTACTACCGATTATAGGATAATCAAAATTCAAAAGATAAAGGTTTTTATTTTGGGGATACTTTATTTTCGGAAGTTACATAAACTAAATTGAATCCCGATTGTGGATTAGCTTCCCGATTGTAAAATTATCTACCGATTGTGAAGAGTAGTTTGGCTATTAAAAAAACGGGAGATAAGAGATAGCTATATTTTACGTTTGGGTGACCCTATTTTATCTTTTGTGTCGCCCCTAATTCTTTTGGGGTCACCCCAAAATATGCCAGAAAAAAAAACAGTCTAAACAGATAAAGTAAAAAACAATTTGTAGTGGACATTGTTTTATCAATTTTCGCTTGCATTTGAGTAGCATCTTGTCCCCTCATTTATGAAGAAACAAATTGGATATTGACTTCAAATGCTAACCGAAACTTATCCTTAATTGTAAGCCCATCATCTTAAAACTTTTATAAAATTCTGTTGAACATCAGTACATAAACTTAAGATAGGAGAAGAATCAGAAGATATCTTTCAAAATCATCACATTACATAAAATGGCTCCTCCTCTTCCTTTTCCTCTACATTTTCTCCTAGTATACGTTATCATCTTTTGTTTTCATTCTAGTGTCTTAGTTCAATCCGCAGTTTCCTAAAACAAAACTTCCTGGATTATAAACACCGGAGACTTTGGTGACGACAGGTCGGTAAAAAGCAAATACCACGACTATAGTAGTCTCAACTTCATTGATTCTCCACACCAACTTTCCTATTACCCGTTCAGATTATATTTTTATAACATTACCCCAAATGCATCTTTTCTGAGCATAGGTGTTCCAACTCCTCAACAATCTGATGCATATTATATAGGAAACAACGAAATTCGTTGGGTTTGGGGTGCTAATCTCAATGACCCTGTTCGGGAACATGCTACCCTCACTTTTGGCCGTGATGGTAATTTAGTCCTTGCAGATACCGATGGTCGTATTGTTTGGCAAACTAACACAGCCAACGAAGGCGTTACCGGTATTTCTATGAAGGCTATTTATAGGCTAATGGGAATTTAGTTCTCCATGACAAAAAAGGGAGGTTTATTTGGCAGAGTTTCCAGCATCCAACTGATACTCTTTTACCAGGTCAGTCACTTCGGCTCGAAGGTAGTAGTACCAAACTCGTTAGCCGTTGTTGAAGAATAAACCAACATATTATGAAGAAGACAGAAGGGATCAACAAGAGTTGTTGATACAACAATGTGGATCAACTATGAGAGTTGACGGAATATGGTTGGATCAACTGGTAAAGTTGACATGAAGTGAATGGATCAATAAGAGTTGTTGATCCATGGTACGGTATTTAGAAGTTTACTTGGGTTGCAAGTATTACTGGTTTTAAGAGTTTGTTTACGTGAGAATTGTCTATAAGTTTCTTGTTAGATTTTGTTTTTGATTAGGAAAGTCTTTTTACTTGAGAGTCAAGTTTGTGAGTTATATAAATAGGATGTTGAGCCATGAGTCGAAACACATCAATTAAGAGAAGTATTTGTTTGAGTTTAGTTTTGTGTTCTTTTCATTAAGTCTTTGATATCAGATTTTTTACATCTGGTATCAGAGTACTGGTATCAGAGCACTGGTAGAGATTGCAGATGGAGAATATTTTCACATACCAGGAGGTATGGGATATTGTGAAAGATGGTTATGCTGAACCAGCAGATGGATTAGTACCTGAAGGAGCTGCGCTAACTCTATTAACTGAAAACAGAAAGAAGAATTCTAAGGCAACATATATTCTTCATCAAGGTATTCATGAATCTCTCATGGATAGAGTCATCTACATTAAAGAAGTAAAAAGAGCATGGGATGGTTTGATAAGCTACTACATAGGATCTGACAAGGTCAAGAAAGTTAGATTACAAACCCTAAAGAGAAAGTATGAATTATTGCAGATGGAGACAACTGAAACAATTTCAGAGTTTTTCTCAAAGACATTAAATCTTGTCAATGAGATGAAGGCTAATGGTGATACTGTAGAGGATTCAGCCATTGTGGAGAAGATTTTAAGAAGCTTGCCTGAGAAGTTTGAATCAAAGGTTACTGCTATAGAAGAATGCAACACAGTTGCAACAATGACTCTTAATGAGTTGTTGGGTTCATTACTAGCTTATGAACAAAGATTGCTAGAGAAAACATCTGCTGCAAAACAAGTTGAAGAGGCACTTCAGAGTCAAGTTAGCTGGAGAAGTAATCAAGAAAAACCTAATGTTGTAAGCTTTCAAGGAAGATACAACAATAATGGAAGTTATAGGAAGCCATTGGACAGATCAAGAATACAATGTTATAAATGTGGAGATTTTGGACACATTGCTACTGAGTGTCCAAAACCAAGAAAGACAGTTGCTAATAATTACAAAGCAAATTTCAAAACTAATATTGATGAAAGTCAAGAAGAAGAAACAGAAGAGCAGAAGGATGAAAACATGCTACTTACATATCATACAGCAGAAGAACAACCACAACTTAAGTGGTACTTGGATACTGGTTGTAGCAATCATATGTGTGGCAGAAAAGATTTATTTGAGAATCTTGATGAGTCTGTCAGACCTACAGTAAAGTTTGGTAACAACTCTGTAGTTGCAGGAAATCCTACATTACACCCCTCACAAGATTTCATTAACACTCAACTCATTTTAGATTAACAATCTTAATTTTATTGATGAATCTTTGAACAATCTTACAAGAAAAGATAAAGGAATCAAGAATAATCACTGCTCTAGATTTTCTCTATCCTATTTACTTGCTTCTCAATCAAAAAAGATCTCTCCCTTTTCCTTTACAACTGAGCGGTTATTTATAGAGAATTACATAGTGGATGACAGCCAATCTGTCCTTTATTTTCGGATATGACTTGCGACATTCTCGCATCTTTATAAATGTTAATCTCGCAAACTCTCTAATTTTCGCAGGACCATCACATTTTTCTCATGATTTAGCTGATGTCTTTTATTATTTCGTTTCCGAAGTTATTCTGTGACACTGCTGTGTTGTGTTGTTAATAATTTCGCTGAGGCATTATTGCTGCGAGATTCTGATCCTACATCTTGCCTCTTCTCATATATTCTCTGCGAAGTAGAGAATGATGTGAGAAATGTCGCAGTTGTTCATCTCTTCATATTGTGCATTTATCACACGTATTCTTTCTTCCATCTATTTCTTGACACGTCTTCTGTAACCGCTGCTTTTCAACCGCTCACGTCTTTTCGCATTAATGGTGTTTATTTCTTCGAGTAAACTCAAAATCTTCTTTATATATTCTTCTTACTCTTCTTTCCATTTTCTTTTGACTTTCTCTTCTCTTTTTATTCTCTCATCTCTGCAACTCTATTGTTCTTCCGTAAGTTCTGCTACTGTAATTCTTCCCTCTTCAATCTTCTTACTTTTTATCCATTCCCATACTCTATATTCAGCTATGCCTCCAAGTGGCCACAAACATGAGAAAAACTTAAAAGACGTCCAAAAAGATCTTGCTGAGAAAGGTTTCACACTTTCTACCATTCCTGGTGAAAGTGACAAGTCAATTCTTTCTATCAAACTTTTCTCTAATCAACATTGTGATGATCAATCAATCATAATTTTGTTAGGTCAAATTCTCGCAGGTCTCCCCATTCCTCTTTATGACCCAGATATTCCTTTGTTCTATGAAATTCTCGCTCACTCGGGATTTTCGCGAGCTATCTTCCAATTGAGTAGGGATTGCATCCGTCTGATGCTGGAGTTCGCTAACCGTGGTGCTGGTAAAGGATCTTTTTACTCCAAAGAACTTAGGGATCCTAAATTCGCAGACTTGGAGATAATTGCTGAAAAATACACAGTAGCGAGTTTCTTTGAAAATTATGAATTGATCTCCATGAAGAACGAGAATACTCGTTGGGGCATTCGCTTGAAAAGGAAAGATAATATTGATGAAGCTAAAATACTCATGCAGGACATTGATTGGCACTCTGGTAAGAACACAACTCCTCGCCAATCCAAAGATGATAAATGGTGTGTTTTTCCCTTGATGCTCAAAGGACCTTACATTGCTGGGTCAAATGTTCTTCCTGAGAATCTCGCTTCTTATCAACCTTGGGTATTCTCTTGTACCGAGAAGGAGAAAGACGTATGTCTCTTCCAGTTTCACCCACTTTATATTTCTTTATTTGTCTTTATTCTTTTGTTCACTGATTCTTGCGACATTCTACATATCTAGAAACTGAAAGATAGCTATCACCGGACTGGGAAGGCTAGTACCTCGTTAGATCTTCGCTCATACACAGATGAGGTAAGAAATATTCTCTTATGATTTTAAACAGTATATTGTTGCCTCTATTTCTTATTTCTATCTGTGTGTGAAGATTATTGCTGAGATAGAAGAGCCTGACAATGTTGCGAAGACTGGTGATAAAGGCAAAGGTGCTCTTCGCAGGGAAAAACCAACTGCTCCTCCTTCAAAGGAGAGAAAAATCCGTTCTTCCTCTCCTTCAAATATTCCTTCTCATGAAAACTCCGAGAGTGATGAGGAAGATGAGGATAATGATGACCTTGCTGCAAATGAAGATTCTTCATCTGAATCTTCTATGGCTAAGCTCTTTGGCCTCTTTTCTGATTCTTAGAAAGGAATGGGAGATAATAAGTTCGCTAATACCTGCAAAGATCTCGCTACGATTTGCGATGTTCCTTTACTGGATGGTGATAATTCTCTTCGCGGACTTTCTAGATCGGTTACTCACAACTTCCTGCATTCTCTTAATAGCCTGGTATGCTTTCATCTTTTTACTTCTTCATTACTGTAACTCAAAATCTCTTTCTATCTTAATACTTTTTACATTTTCTCGCAGGCTGGAAAAGCTTCTTTCGCTGTTGCCTCAGATCTGGAGAGGAGACGCGAAATTCTTGAAAAGAAGAATCTTCAATTTCGTGCAAAGAATTAGGAATTGGAAATTGAAGTCAAAGGTCTTCGCGGGAAGAACAACAACTAGAAATTGATTCTTCTTCGTACAAGAATAAAATATCTAGTCTTCAGCAAGCTAATAATCAACTCTATGGTATGTTATTTTTCTCCTTTCCCTTCATTCATTCATCATTTTGTTTTATCTTATTTGATTGATCCTTTTTGCAGACATTTATGGTCTTTCTGATGAAGTTACCATTCTTCGATCATTTCCTAATGCCTTGGATAATGATACCCTTCTTGAGCGTCTTAATAAATTTTTAAATAGTTTCTCAAATGATAAAATTTCATCTCTTTCTCTAAATGAACTGAGATCCAAATTTCGCCTCTTAGAGATTGACCATAGATCTAGTTTAGGTTTAGTCAACCGATTTAAGCGTTTCTTTCTTAATTCTAAAGAGAAAATCAATGAGATAACCAAAATTATTGGTCTCATAGATGATAAGGATCGCATCTCTGATCAAGGTGCTAAGGCTTTGGAGAAATTCCAAGAGACCCGTCTTCAAGTTCAACTTGAACGAGATGAAGCTAACCGCAAGAATACCGAGGTCTGTGAAAGAGAAAACCAAATATTATGCCACCTATTGTCATTGCGACAAATTCGCAGGACGTCCTTGCACTTTCATGCAAAAACCCATTGATCTTGCCTTAACTTTTTTCTTTTGTATTATGGCCTCTTCAGGAATGTTGCGATAATATAACAGGCCTAAATATTCTTGCGAACATAAAGCCCCATTACATTGCAGTCTTGCGACGAAATCGCAGGACGTCTTCGCACTTTCATGCGAAAACCCATTGATCTCGTCTTATCTTTTTCTTTAGTATTATTGCCTCTTCAGGATTGTTGCACAAATATTACAAGCCTTAATACCCTTGCGAGTAAAAAGTCTCATGACATTTGCGTCTTAAGACACTTATCAGCTCCCTAATGGAGGGTGCCGCCCTTATCTCCCCCCTGGTTGCCCCTTCAAGGAGGCGTACTTATACCATACAAGGTTAGCTCCTCCCATCCAGTCTTAACAACAACCAGTTTTTTCCGCAGCCTCTTATCCCTTTTACCTATAGGGTTTATGGTTAGGAGACTGCACCCTAAGTGGGGTTTTCTTCGGACTCAACCGTGTACCTCGGCGCCTGCAGTATAAGCCAAGACTTGTCAAGAATGGCAAGGTACTCTCAAGACGCCCCTGGCACTCTTGAATCAACCGTGTACCTCGGCGCCTTGATCAGATTCTGCACTCCTTGGGAGAGTCCTTATTACCTTAGTCGCCCAACCTAAGTCATATGCTTAAGCTGAGAATCCAAGGTGCCTCTCCCGGATGGGCTTTATTGACCCCAAATCTCCATGACTCAGGTTCTGGTGGCGGTGTATCCTTTCTCTGAGCCATGCAACAGGTACCCCCTTATATGACGTACTTTAGGTCTTACATTTTCCTCTTGCGAAATTGTATTCGCGAACTAGGGTGTACGCCATAAAGGTTCGCCCCTTTCTCTTTTTTTATTGTTCTCTTATTGTATTTTGTAGAATTCATTATCTCTGCGAGATTCTTGCACATCATCATATTGTATTTGCATTTCGCAATCTCAATTTTGTCATTCAATCAAATGTATTTTTGAGAATTTTATTTATTGCAAGAGTAGCGCAAAAAATCAATCATTCATACATTACCTTTGCCATCCTATGCTTCTTTGTTATTTTCTGCTACTGCTTCCTTGGTAGTGGTATGTTCACCATTTTTTATTCTGAGGTAGCATTAGTTTCGCAACATCTCTTCTTCTTTTCTTTCGATTGCATCCACCATCAACCTCTCACTTCTTTGTGTCTCTTTGATTTTGTGTCGCAAATTTTCCTTCTTGTTTGCTCTTCCTTCGCAGGATTCTACCTCAGTTTCGTAACACCTCTTTCCTTCAACCCAATCTCCCTTTATGATTCCTACACCGCTAGAGTGAGGGAATTTGATGCACTGGTGGAAAGTTGAAGCTACACCTAGAATCCCATGTATCCAAGGTCGACCAATTAATGCATTGTAGGGTGATTCTATATCAACGACACAGGATAGGATTTCAGAAGATATTCCCTTCAATGGAATTCGCATAGTAAGCTCCCCTTTAGGCTTGTTGGTAGTACCATTAAAACCATATATCTTATATGTTGATGGTATAAGATCATCATCTCTTCCTCCCATAGTTTTATAAGTATGATAAAATAAGATGTTCACAGAGCTTCCAGTATCGATTAGAATCCTATTAATTTCCCATGAATCTTCGGCTTCATCATCCTCATCTTCATTCGGTTTTGGGTTAATTTCTAATTTTACTACCAATGGATTATCATGTACCTCTTCACCTTCGGGGATTTCTTCTGCGGTAAAAGAAATAATCTGTTTCTACCATCCCTCTAGTGGCGAGATTTTCGCAATACTCATAATTTCTCTTCCATCATTATCTCTTGCAAACACTCTACTCAAAACATTGTCATGAAAATCTTCAATTGTCTTGTATGAATGTACGATAGAGTGACATAATAGATTCTTTTCTTTTGCACCAACTTCTATGAAGAATGTTTCCTTCTTTTTCATCGTGTTTACTTTGTGATGCTCTGGTGGTGGTGGCAATGGTTGAGATTGTGGGTGCCCTACCAAAAAGTGGTTTAGTTTCCCTTGATCTATCATTCTCAGAATAATTCTTTTTACATTTCTGCAATCATTTGTAGTATGTCCATGAAAATGATGATAAGAACAAAACTCATGACTTATGTGGTTTGGAGGTGGTTCCGTTCCCATGTTCCATGGTGTTGGTATATTCTCCATCAAAATTATAGCTTCCCATATCTTCTCCACACTTGCATTTAGAGGTGGCATCTTGATTTCTTCCCATACCACCTTGTGACCTCCTTGTCCTCTATTTTAGTTTTGTCTTTGATCTCCATAAGTTTCTTGCGGCTGATCGAGTCTTTGAATTTTGTTATTTCCACCACGATTGTAGAAATTTCTTTCTCTTTCATACTCCTCTTGATCTCGGCTTCCCATAGCCACCAGTTTATGTTGATTGTTGCCCGTCACCTTTTCTTGTTGTACTTGCGAAGTGCTCGCCACTGTGTTTATTAGTTTGGGTAATAAGCTTGCATTCGCTGTTTGTGAACTGGTGTTCGCAACCGGATATGATTCCATTTCATTTTGCCTTTCCTCTAGAGAAATATATTCTTCCTGAAGTTCTCGCAATTCAGTCATTGTGATTGTATTCTTGACTCTAAAAATTTGGATGTACAATAGGTCGGTTGAAAACATAGCATTGATAAATGATAAGATAAGATATCTCTCATCTACATGGCCAACCATTTCGCTACACATAGTCCTCCATCTTTTAGTTAGGTGCTTCAAACTTTCGCCAATCCTTTGTTTTAATCCAAACACGTCTTCAATACCAGGTCGCGAAGAATTATTACTTATATATGCCCCCAAGAATGTAGTCTGCAAATGATTGAAGGATGTTATTGTATTCTTTGGTAGACCTTCGAACCATTTTAACGCCTCCCCCGTTAAGATGGATATAAAATACTTGCATAATACGGCATCATGATTTTCCTATTGCAACATGCACCTTACGTAGGCTTTAATGTGTTGAATTGAACAAGTTGTTCCATCAAAAATGCTGGTTAATGCGGGAAAATTGCATTTCGGTGGTATTCCTCCTAGTTGTACTTCCCTTGTAAATGGAGTTTTCGCAGTTTCTTCTATAGCTTCATCTAATTGTCTTCTTCCTACTTCTCCTCTATTATTTAGCATTCCTCTCATTTCTTCTAATTCTTTTAAGATTTGTTCATTTACACCTGAATTTTGATCCATTGGTCTTTTTAATTTCGCCTCCCTTCTTCTGCGTTCATATCTTTCTTCTCTCGCGAAATTTTGCATTTCTTCTTCATCATCTTCATCTCGTCTTCTTCTGCGATTCTCTTCCTAATCTCTACCTTGAATTCGCATATGATGATGTCTCTCATTTTCCCCTCCATGATTTTGTTCATTTCTTATCAATTTCATTCGTTGTCCTTCAGCTATCCTCTGTAATCTATCATACTCTTCATTGATATTACCGTTATTCCGGTTTTTTGTACGCCTTCATTCTCGATTGTCGTGATTGTTCTTGCAAATTGTCTCCTGAAGCTCTTGTTCTTCCATTTCCGCTCTCAATCTTTCACGTTCGCAAATTAAACGTGCTTGTTCAGCATAATGTCTTTCAATTTCTTCTTCAATCGTTTGTTGATTTCTTTGAGTTTCTCTCTCATGTAAGATTCTCCTTCCTTCCTCTCGATTCCATTCGCCATCTTGATTATTTCGTCCCTGACGTTGTCCATTCTCTTGATTTCTATCATCTTGCCTATCATCAAAAGTTTCATTTTGTGGAATGTAACGATCATCAGTCTTTTCTCTATTTTCGCGATGTTCTTCATTAGGATTTGATATTTCTTCTTGAATATTATTTCCGGCATTAATTGTGGGTGAGTTTCGCCTCATCTCTCTTCTAGTCGATCTTGAATATGATTTTGTAATACTTCTCGATCTTCTACTCTGTAGTCTCATATTTTCCATCCTCAATTCGTGATTTTGCCTTGTTAGATTCGCATGTTCTTCTGCCTCAGCTCTTCTTTCTTCATGTATTCTTCGTCTCAACGTTTCTAACGCTCCAATTTCTTCATATCCATGAATTATTCCTTCATCTGCTTCTTGATTTCTCTCTACCTGTCTATGGTTTCTGGTTTGCTGCTCTTCTTCTACTTCTTCTGCTGAATTTGATTGCCAAGTGTGTATACTCACCCTATCATAATCTGTATTCCTTCCTTATATTAGTGTTTGTTGAACTGGTGGTTGAATTTGATTTTCTCCATTATGTCTCATTCTAGTAGATTCTCCCATTTCACTTCTTTCCCTTCCAGCAATTCTCCTGCTTCTTCTAACAATAGTTGGTTGTTCTGATATATTTCTTCTTCTAGCCATTTTTTCAATGTTAATGAATTGCAAGAGATTGTGTAAAATTCTTAACCAATTACTCCAAATCTTCACAAATCTCAATATTAATCTTCAATTTTTTGTAGAATAATCTTCAATCTTCCCTGTTTCTAGTGCCATTATGTAGTTGCAGGAAATCCTACATTACACCCCTCACAAGATTTCATTAACATTCAACTCATTTTAGATTAACAATCTTAATTTTATTGATGAATATTTGAACAATCTTACAAGAAAAGATAAAGGAATCAAGAATAATCACTGCTCTAGATTTTCTCTCTCCTATTTACTTGCTTCTCAATCAAAAAAGATCTCTCCCTTTTCCTTTACAACTGAGCGTCTATTTATAAAGAATTATGTAGTGGATGATAGCTAATCTTTCCTTTATTTTCGGATATGACTTGCGACATTCTCGCATCCTTACAAATGTTAATCTCGCAAACTCTCTAATTTTCGCAGGACCATCACATTTTTCTCATGATTTAGCTGACGTCGTTTATTATTTCGTTTCTGAAGTTATTCTGCGATACTGATGTGTTGTGTTGTTAATAATTTCGCTGAGGCATTATTGCTGCGAGATTCTGATCCTACAAACTCTACAATTCCAGTTATGGGAAAAGGAAGAAATGGAATTGTTCTTAAGAATGGTTCAAAAGCATACATCATGGATGTATTTTATGTTCCAGGTTTACATCAAAATTTGCTGAGTATGGGTCAGTTGTCTGAAAGAGGATATTCTATGAATATTTATAGTGGTTTATGCTTCATCAGAGATAGAAGAAGAAGGTTGATAGCTAAAGTTGATATGACCAAGAACAGGTTATTTCCTTTGAATATTCAACGTCAAAAGGAAAGTTGTTACAATAGCAGTGTTCATGATGATTCTTGGTTATGGCATAAAAGGACGGGACATGTGAACTTTAACAGTTTGCAAACTTTAGCAAAGAATGAGATGGTGTCAGGATTATCCTTTATTGAGGTATGAAAATCAAGATGTGAAAATTGCATCTTTGGCAAGAAGCACAGAGATCCATTCCCAGTCAAGAAAGCTAGAAAAGTTGATCAACAATTGGAGATTGTTCATAGTGATCTGTGTGGTCCTATTGAAGTAACTTCACATGGAGGTAATAATTATCTTATAACTTTCATTGATGATTTTAGTAGAAAGGCATGGATTTATTTTCTTAAACAAAAGAGTGATGCATTTCAAGCTTTTAGAAGTTTCAAAGATTATGATGAGAAGCAAATTGGTAAGAGTATCAAGATCTTGAGAACTGATAGAGGTGAAGAATATACTGTTGTTGACAAGTTTATGGAAGAGGATGGAATTCAATATCAACTAACTGCAAGATATACACCACAACAGAATGGAGTTGCAGAGAGGAAGAATAGAACCATAATGGAGATGGCAAGAACTCTAAGAAGAACAAAAGATTTACCAAAAAGTTTTTGGGGTTATGCAGTTGACACAGCTGTGTATTTGCTCAACAGATGTCCTACAAATAGGTTGAACAACATAACACCAGAGGAAGCTTGGAGAGGTGTAAGACCAAGTGTAAGACAACTGAAATTTTTTGGGTGTATTGCATATGCACATGTACCCAAAGAGCTAAGAAATAAATTGGATGACAAGAGTGAGAAGTATATCCTTGTTGGTTATAGTTCAGTAACCAAAGGATATAAATTATACAACCCAGAAGCAGGAAAAGTGTTTACTAGTAGAGATGCCATATTTGATATAGATTCAAAATGGAACTGGAATAATGGATCAACAACTAATGTTGATCCACATAACAATGGATCAACAAGGGATGTTGATCCACATAATATTGGATCAAAAAGGAATGTTAATCCACCTGCTGCTGTCAGAACAGTTCCAATTGTAGTTGAGGAAGAAGTGCAAGCTCAAGACTATGTTTAACAACAACATGAATAAGCAAGAACTGAAGCAACAACACAACAAGAAAATACAAGACCAAGAAGAAAATATATCATATCAGCTAGGTTCAATGATTATGTTTTAACAAGAGATGATGATGTAGTGAACTTTGCATTATTTGGAGATTGTGATCTAGTAGCTTATGAAGAAGCATCAAAAGAACAAGGTTGGATTCAAGCCATGAATGAAGAATTAAAGTTAATTGCAAAAAATGATACATGGGAATTAACAGAACTTCCACCAAGGAAGAAACCAATAGGTGTTAAGTGGGTTTATAAAACAAAATACAAGTCAAATGGTGAAATAGATAGACTGAAAGCAAGGTTAGTTGCTAAGGGATATAGACAGAGACAAGGAGTTGATATTCAGAAGTATTTGCACCAGTTTCAAGATTTGATACAGTAAGGATGATCATTG
Organism: Papaver somniferum; assembly: GCF_003573695.1. Lineage (NCBI taxonomy): Eukaryota > Viridiplantae > Streptophyta > Magnoliopsida > Ranunculales > Papaveraceae > Papaver > Papaver somniferum. Next base: position 35,660,879 of record NC_039366.1, read on the forward strand.
CTTTAGCTGCACAAAAGCATTGGAAGATATTTCAAATGGATGTGAAATCAGCATTCCTAAATGGAGTATTAGAAGAAGAAGTTTATGTAGAGCAACCAGCAGGTTACATTATGGAAGGGAAGGAGAATGAAGTATACAAGCTAAACAAAGCTTTGTATGGTTTGAAACAAGCACCAAGAGCTTCGTATACAAGAATTGATTATTATTTCATTCAGAGAGGGTTTACAAGATGTCCACATGAGCATACTTTATATTTGAAAGCCGATACTCTTGGAAATCATATTATAGTATGTTTGTATGTGGATGATCTTATTTTCACAGGAAATAGTTCTGAGATGATCAAGGAATTCAGGGAGGATATGGTTAAGGAGTTTGAGATGACAGATCTTGGTTTGATGTCATATTTTCTTGGTATTGAAGTACAACAAACTGAAAGATGCATTTTATTAATCAACAAAGATATATTGAGGTAATTTTGAAGCGTTTCAAGATGGATAATTTTAATCCACTTTGAACACCAGTAGAAGAGAGACTAAAGTTAACAAAAGATGGATCAGGAGAGCTTGTGAATTCAACAGAATTTAAAGGTCTTGTTGGATGTTTGAGATATTTGACTGCTACAAGACCTGATATCATGTATGCAGTTGGGTTGGTTAGTAGGTTCATGGAATCTCCTAGACAATCACATTTACAAGCTGCAAAACGTATTTTGAAGTATGTAAAAGGAACAACAAGCATGGGAATCTTTTATAATGTCTCAGAAGATCCAAAGTTAGTTGGTTTCACTGATAGTGAATGGGCTGGAGATACAGAAGGTAGAAAAAGTACATCAGGATATGGTTTTCAGTTGGGAACTGGTTTTTTCTCTTGGTCATCTAAGAAGCAACAAGTTCTTGCATAATCTACAACAGAAGCTGAGTATATAGCTGCTATCAACTGTGCTACACAGGCTGTATGGTTAAGAATGATGCTGAAATCATTATTTCAAGAACAAACAACACCAACAACAATATTTTGTAATAATAAGTCGACAATTTCACTAACTAAGAATCATGTGCTTCATGGAAGAAGTAAGCACATTTGTATTAAGTTTCGTTACATCCGAGAGCTTGTAAGCAATAAGGAGATAGTTGTGGAATTTGTTGAGAGTGAAGAGCAAGTAGCTAATATTTTCACCAAGTCTTTGAAGTCTAACACCTTCTTGTATTTGCGTGGAAAGTTAGGAATGATTAGCAAAGAGTATCTTGGTTTACGGGAGGATGTTGAAGAATAAAACAAGATACTATGAAGAAGACAGAAGGGATCAACAAGAGTTGTTGATACAACAGTGTGGATCAACTACGAGAATTGACGGAATATGGTTGGATCAACTGGTACGGTTGACATGAAGTGAATGGATCAAAAAGAGTTGTTGATCCATGGTACGGTATTTAGAAGTTTACTTGGGTTGCAAGTATTACTGGTTTTAAGAGTTTTTTTACGTGAGAATTATCTAGAATTTTCTTGTTAGAGTTTGTTTTTGATTAGGAAAGTCTTTTTACTTGAGAGTCAAGTTTGTGAGTCATATAAATAGGTTGTTGAGCCATGAGTTGAAACACATCAATTAAGAGAAGTATTTGTTTGAGTTTAGTTTTGTGTTCTTTTCATTAAGTCTTTGATATCAGATTTTCTACAGTCGTACATCAAACATGGACAGTCGTGATGGTCCTCATAATATGAAGATTGATGGTAAAAACGGATTCATTAATGTATCAAAACACTTCAGGTAAACTTGTTCCATATGCAGGTTGGAAAACAATGGGTCTTCTAAACGTGACATTTCGTTATGTTCAAAGAATCAATCCAGTTCAAGAACCACCAGAAGAGATTCCTGGTCCTGGAAAACCTGGTCCATTCTATGTTCTAAAACAGGGAACTACCACTTATTTTTTAACACTGGGTTTCTCTAACCAAACTAGAAGAGTTATGCTTAAGAAAATTGATATATACGCTGAAAATGCATGGGAGGAAATATATTATAGATATTGGGAGAAACAACATATGCATTTTTTGGAGACACTGTGAAAGAATGTGCATTACGATCAAAATGTGGTACATCAGAGAAGTGTGATAGGCGATTGTGTAGAGCTTTCCCTCTTCCAGGATCATCAGGATGCATTTTTCCTATATGATACGACATCTTTTGGTACCTGGGGATCAATGAAAATCTGAGTTTGGTGAAAGCTATTTTTAACCGTAGAGATCCAGTGTCTTAATTGGTCTTTTGTGGGATGGGTTTTGTTAGTAGTGTTATGGTCTGTTCTTAATTAATTATCGTATCAACTGTGATGCTTAATTGTTTGGGAGGTTTGTTGCTGTTTTTGTTGTAATGCTTAATGCTAATCCCTATGAGTTGGATATCTAACAGCTAGATTGGTCATCCACGTCAGCTAGAACAACCTCATAAGGCTAAGTCCTATGGGCTAGATTGGAGTGCTAGATTGGTCAAAAAGTGTTGCAAATTAAAAAATAAGTGTTGGAAAAAAGTTAACAATGATAGTTGATAGTTCTCTCACCTAGCAAGTGCTCGCAGTCCAACTATCAGCGAGATTGAAACGCTGAATCGTTCGGCGCTGAAAAAGTGATCTAAACGTTGAACTGTTCGGCGTTTCACGAATATTCCCTGGAATCTCTGCCAAACCGTTCGGAGTTTCAATAAACGCTGTTCCATTCGGCGTCCTATTTCAACGTCGCACCATGCGGCGCTTGACTGTTTTTCCTCCAACGGCTATTTTTTACAGAATTCCATTTTCTAAATTATGAGAATTTCCAAATGATTTTCCAATTTGTTCCAGTGGTTGCTTGTTTCAAATTTGAGAATTTATCAAAGTAAAGGGAAATTTTTAATTACATTGCAAAACGGTTAAAATGTTTTTTGAAGAAAATGAAAAAAATATTAAAATTAAAATAACTTAGAACATAAAAAGATATATTGAAATTGAAATTCTACAACTTAGAACACAAAAAAAATACATTGAAATTGAAATCCTATTTCTAAATAACTTAAAACATAAAAAAAAAGTACATTGAAATTGAAATCCTACTTCTAAATAACTTAAATTATTACTAATACATCATTTTAATTTAGGGGATAAGTGGTAATTCATGATGGGCTAAAATCTCGTTCTTCCATATTTTGTAGACAGGTTTATCCCATTCTTGTAATTCATCCAAGGGTTGACGTAGGATCTTCATGTCCGATTCTCTTTGCTGCGTTTGTGCCAAAATTGAAGAGTTTTCCATGTCCTTCTTCATATACTCTTCCTCTGTTTCATATTTTTCCATTCTTTGTGTTTTTGCGTTTTCAAGAAGTTCGATGAGTTTATCCAATTTTTCATCTGATTTATGCGATGCTTTAGCCTCACGAGCCCTTTTCTTTGCTTGATCTCTCCCTTCACTTCTAACGTCATCTGTTTGTTCAAAATAACGCCTTCTCTTTGATATGTCCGAGGTTTCAGAATTATGAGTAGATGAAGAGCTACCAAACCTTGCCATATTTTGAAATTCTTCATCCAAATTATCAACTTCATTTTCTTCAGTAGCTTGAGTATGTTGACTAGGTTGAGTAGAAGTACCGACTCCATCATCATAATTCACCGCTGGATTTTAATCTGGTTGATGAGTCTTCAGGATCTGAAAAATCGATTCGTGCGTCCATTGTTTTTTAGTCCCTGCTACATAATTCTTTCTTCCACGACAATACTGGGGAAAAAATGAAAAGAAAAATTTAAAGAAAGAAAGAAAGAGATCAAGATGGAAGAAAGAAAACATTAAAAAAATTTTAGGTACTTACATAATCCTCCTCGGTCATCCCCGTAGGTCTACTTCGGAAGTAGGGTCTAATATATGAAATATAATTTTTCACTTCGACTCTCAATGTGTTACGCTTTGTTCGTAATGCCTTTCTATCTCTTTCGACATCATTGGGAACTTTTCTTTTATTGTATTCTTCCATTATCTTTCCCCAAAATATTGCACCTTTTTTGACCCAACCATAAATTAGTGCCTCTTCTTCTATTGTACTAAAGTGTGTCATAGTTTTGTATGAACAAAATTATGTGAAGAAGAAGAATAAAATCGATGAAGAAGATAATCAATTAATTTTGGTGTGAGATGAAGGAGAAGTAGTCCTCAATTTATAGGGAAGCCTGAAAATATAGCTGTTGAGGTTTCAAACGGCTACAAAATCTGAGTCGTTGAGAATGCAACGGTCACCTTGATCGGATGGCTGAGACTTGCTAGCGTCGTTCGGTTTGGCGTTGGAACGTCGTTTGGTTCGGCGTTTCCTCCAACGGCTACATTTTCAGCTCAAACTCAGACCATTTCCTATCTCTATATAAACCTATCACATAAAACTCAAAATCCCCACCCCAATTCTGAATTCTCCTATCACATAAATCTCAATTCAAAAATCAAGCATGGCCGCATTTTCCATCGACGAAGACAATGACTTGGTTAGAAGTTATTGCAAAGTTAACAACACTCAATTAACAACCAACTCTTTTTGGGAACAAGTTGTTGAAGAATTTGTGAGAATCAATGGTAATGCTAATGGAAGATGCAAAAAAGTTTTGCAATGTCGGTTATCAAGCATCAAGCGTTATTGCAAGCTTTTTGTCATTTCATTAAGGGCATCAAATGGTAATCGTGAGGATGCTAGGACTTTATATGAAACGAATCATGGAATGTCTTTCATTCATAACACCGCTTTGGAGATACTTGGTTATGAAGCATATGCATGAAGAAGTATTATGAAGAAGTATGCATATGAAGTTCTAGTTAAATACGTAATGTAATTGTAAACGTACTTAAGTGATAAAAAGAGTATTATGTAGTATTACAAGAACTAATTAAAATGTCTACTTATTAATGAAAGTGTGTTTGATTAAAATAAAGGAGTATTATGGTTACTCTCCATTCTCATAAAATGCACCATCTCCTTGAGGGTCATATTGAACTTCATCGGTGTCCACGTCGGTTGTACCCTCATGAAATTCCAGCAAGGCATCATCAATATGCATGTTTGGAATATCACCATCTCTCAGACCTTCTTCATGTCGGTTCCATATGTGTGTAGTGAGTTCCAAGCGAAGTTGTGCCCAAATCGCAGGGTTGTACAATATATGAGGAGATAGCCTTATGTTTTCTTGAATTGGCGGTTGAGGTTCATCTCCCGTGATCCTCCCCCAATCCGCATTGCGATATTCCACCTCAACACACATGTTGTGCATTATCAAGCACCCCCTCATAATTGCCTTCATGTCAGATTTTTTATAATAACGACAAGGTTTTAATATAATGCCAAACTTACCTTTTAAACCACCAAATACACGTTCTATGTCCTTCCTTTTAGCTTCTTGATATTGATTGAAAAGACCTTCACTAATGTTTGAGGCGGGCTTGTATCCTTGCACGATGCAACCATACATGGGATATGCACCATCTCCTAGGTAGTACCCCTGGTCGTAATTCTTTCCATTGATTTGATAATGACAAGGAGGTGCTACACCAAGAAGTTGTCTATCGAACAAACCCGAAGCATGCAAGACATTAAGATCATTGTTCTGCCCACCCAACTCAAAATAGGAACGCCAGATCCATCTATCATGTGTAGATACCGCCTGCAAAACAACCGAGGGATGTGGCTTATAGCCGCTGTGGGAACCTGCTTGATCCATTGGACATGCTCCCCATGCCCAGTGAAAACAATCGACACTACCAAGCATACCAGGAAATCCCCGAGCTTCATTTTATGCTAAAATCCTTTCTGTATCTTGAGAGGTAGGTTGACGCATGTATCGTCCATTATAAATACAAATAATTGCATTCATAAACTTCATAGCATAATGGTAGATAGTGGTGGCTACCATTTGTGTGTAATCATCAAAGGAATCCGGTGCAATGCCTTTGACAAAATGTTTCATGACGGCAACCATTTTCATATATGGAGAATGACCAGGAATACCGCAAGCATCCGTTTGTTGGCAAAAATCATGGTCAAATTCACAAACTTGCTCTAAAATTCTCAGAAAAAGTGGACGAGGCAAAGCAAACCGACCTTTGAAGTTCTTTGGCCCATACGTACAATTTAAGTTGAACTACTGATGCATCATACGAGCATCCACATCTACACGTTTTCTGTGCACCCTCTGACGTGTCTTGACTTCATTCGGGACGGGTTGACGATTTCATGCCTCCTCTGCGTCTCCAAAAGTGTAGCCACTGCTACAAGATTCGTCTCAATATCATCTTCATCATCCCGACGAATTTTCAAAATTCTTCTCAAAGCTCCCCGGATAATGTACCTAACACAACGAAAACATAATGTATAACACTCCATAAAAAAATATCACTTAAAAATTATAACACTCCATAGAAACACAAATAACACTCCATACAAACACAAATAACACTCCATAAAATCATAACACTCCATAGAAACACAAATAACACAACATATGGTTTCATATAACACTACAACAAGTAATCTAATTCAGGTCAATGAAATTATAGGATTGTTGTGGGGCGAACTGAGTATCATAAACAATATTAGGCTCGCTTTCCGTCAACAACACAGTAAATTCATTTCCTCCTTGTTGATATTGTGATGTAGTAGCTCCATCTTCAACCCTAGGAGTGTAAAATTCTTGACTTGTATCGCATTCATATGAACCACCTAATGTGAGGTCTTGTGATATATTAACTCCATGTGGATTGTTTGGAGGCTGGGATTGGACAGATGGTACTGAAGACGATGTGGATCTGCCGGATGAGGAACATGAAGTTGTAGCCCTTTTATATGATTCGTCATGTGCGACTTAAAGAGCTCCAAGCTGGAATGAAAATGAGTTTTCCATAAACCTAATGCAATCATCCTACAAGTATATAAATCAGAGAATTTTAATTAAATATTAAAGAAACTTAAAATGAAAATGAGTAAAAAATGTAAATGTACTTACCATTGTCAAATTCATATCCCGAAAGTTAAATGGACAAGGAACCCTTGGAACTGGTACTAGATGTTCTATGTCGGCTTCATCAGTAAATGGTAAACTCCAATCTATCTCCGGCAGTTGTGATGGGGGCTCATTCTTTGTGCCATAGGTATATGTCTGTGACATCATGTTAGGAGGAGGATGACTAGGAAACAAACTGCGAGGAATATCTGAGCTACCAACTGCTATCTCATCGACATTCTGTGCATGGTATGAATCAGTGACATAAGCTCCAACACTCTTATTGGTCCACCAAGTGTTATATTGATCCTCAGTGACTGTATAATAGTCGTTGACCTCTACTACAATATCTCTGTCTTCAATTGCTTCCAAATTTGGAGGATTTGCCGGGACTACAATCTCACCTGTAATCTTCCTTTGGAATCTCTCCCCAAGTAACAACTAACTCTTGTGCCACTTTCAAAGTGAAAAAACAGAATTCTCTTTTTGGATACTTCTAGTGCATACTCATATTGGTCTCCCACAGCATACCGACTCTCTTCCCATGGTTGCTAAATACATGTTTCCCTTGTTCTAGTATCAATCTGTATTCTTCCGCTTTTCACTGAGTGTTTCATGGTATCCTTTTTGCCTCCTTTATGTCCTCTCTTCCTTGATACAATCCTTTCCTTCTTGAAGATACTAATCTTTGGGAAAACATCAAAATGTCCTTGAGGTGACTGACAAAGGAAGGGTTGCATGTTGCGAAAGTAGTAATAGTACCAATACTCAAGTACCACAACCATGCCAACTAAATTCGTACCCTTGGTTGACCAATGGTCGAGATATTTATAGGTATTACCTAATGAATCTAGACCCCAATCATACTCCCCAACTCTATCTAAATCAGCCAATAACAGAACCCAACGTTTATCTACTTTTCTAGTAGAATGCGCTAGAAGAAAATGACCAAAACACCACATAAAGAATGCTCGTGTGAATGTCACTGCACATTCAATATTATTCTAGCCTTCTCTACTTTCAATGTATTTTTTCAAGACAATTAAGGAAAATGTATTAGTCTTAGAGTCCCATGGACCATAAACTGATTACTCGTGACGAAAATGCAAAAAACTGATTGCCAAAATAGATACCTATAGTGACAGAAGGTACGCAATTGCTGCCCCCATTGGCCATTATTTTTGTAACTCCCAATTGGTCAACTGGCTCCTAAAAAGATGGAAAAATTACAGAAAAAGGGAACCTAATAGTGATTGATCGGAGTTGTTTCTGTTATTGAGTCCTTTGTGTTCGTTCATCAAGATTACTCTCTAAAAAAAAACCAAATAAAAAAAAAGTCTCCGATATTAAAAATTGCTACTTGAACTTTACCATGTAAGAAGATGCGCGCACCACTTTTCAAGCCTCAAAAAATGCTGCTAGATTAATAAAACGGATATTTTCAAAACATGGTTCTAATGGACGAGCAAAAATTATTACGGGTAAAATGGACAAAATAAAAATAACAAGAATGAAACTGGATTCATCCTGACTTAAGCTTAAAAAATAGCGAGGATGAAACTGGACGCATCTGATGTAAATTAAAAATAAGAAAAATATTTGAAAATGGATAGGATGAAACTGTTTACATCCTGACTATTTTAACATTTTTGTCCATTTAAACAGTATCAAAACCTAAATGTCTTTTTCACCCAAAAATTCTTAATTTTGATCATTTTAACCAATTTTGTGTTAATAAAATGGTCGAACAGTGCACGAGCAATTTTCTTCCATGCAACAAGGTGGTAGAGTGGTTTATGTTTAAGGACTAACAGTACACACTGTATCTAGTGGGAAGTAAAAAAATGTATGCAAAGAGATAATAAATTCGGCAAAGAAGTATACACAAATTGTAGTGGACACCCCTTATCAATTTTCCCTTGCATTTGAGTTGCATATGATGAAACTTGACTTAGTAATGTTTAGTAGAGACTTAACTGAAACTTATCCTTAACTTGAAGCCCTCATCTTACACTGATTATAAATAAATGATAAGATTTTTTAGAAGATCCCACCGATCAAAAAAAAAAAAAAGATTGTAGAAGATCCCATCCCATCACATTACATTACATAATATGACTCCTCCTTTTCCTCCACATTTTCTCCTGGTATTCATTATCATCTTTTGTGTTCATTCCAGTGCCTCAGTTCAATCCTCAGTTTCCAAAAACAAAACTTTCCCGATCATAAACAACGGGGAATCTACTTTTTCGCTGAGCAGCGAATACAATGTTACGAAATTTGGGGAGGCAGCTAGTATCAACTTCATTGGATTATCACACAAACATTCTTATCACTCATTCGGGTTGTATTTCTATAACAGTACCCCCCTACTGCATCCATTCTTGGCATAGGGTGTCATCTTCTTGATACATACGATTACACTTACATGGAAATTCGTTGGGTTTGGGGTGCTAATCTCAATGACCTTGTTCGTGAAAATGCTACTCTCACCTTCGGCCATGATGGTAATTTAGTTCTTGCAGATGCAGAAGGTCGTATTGTTTGGCAAACTAACACAGCCAACAAAGGTGTTAGCGGTATTTCTATGAAATCTAACGGAAATTTAGGTCTTCATGATAAAAAAGGGAGATTTATCTGGCAGAGTTTCCAGCACCCAACTGATACTCTTTTAGTTGGTCAATCACTTCAGCTCAAAGGTACTAGTACCAAACTCGTAAGCCGTACATCAAACCAAGACAGTCGTAGTGGTCCTCACAGTATGATGATTGATAACAAAAAAGTATTGATAATGTTTCGAAACCATTCAGGTAAACTTGTTCCATATGCAGGTTGGAAAACAATGGGTCTTTTAAACGTGACATTTCATTCTGTTAAAATATTTGATCTAGTTCAAGATACAGGGCGATTGTTTGAACGTCCAACGGGGAACACCACTTATTTCTTAACACTGGGTTACGCTAACCGAACTCGAAGAGTTTTACTTACGAAATTGGGTGAAGTTTATACTGACTCGTTTCTTAGGTTAGAACAAGATGGAAACCTCAAACTTCATATCTACGTTATGGGTGGATATGAGGAAATACGTTATTATTATTGGCAGTCACGAACATATGCATTTTTTGGAAATACTGTGAAAGAATGTGCATTACGATCAAAATGTGGTACATATGGGAAGTGTGATAGGCGATTGTGTAGCGCTTTCCCTCGTAACAGTTCACCAGGATGTGTTATCACTATATGATCCGGTATATGCTAGTAATTGGTCTTTGGTGGATGGGTGTGGTTAGCAATGTAATCGTTAGTTTCTGCCTAAATTATCAACTGCATTACTTAATTATTTTGAAAAATGAATTGAAAAAAAGTTCATTAAGATGCAAGTATATTCGAACTACTGGATTAAGCAACTAAGAAAACTTAAACATCATTTAACATTGAATTTTCCCTGAACTGTGACTCGATTTCTCTGTTGGTAGAGATTCTCCGGTTCTCCGTTCGGAACCATTTTCCTTTTGCTCCGACTTGTGTTATTCGGCCATAATGTCTCTGTATGTGTTAATGTGATCACCAAGTAGCTTTTAGGTAAAATGGTTCTTTTTTTTATCATACCAAACAGTAGATGCCGATATTGTATAACGAAAGAGATCAAGAACTGTTGAAAAAACCGTGAAAAAAACCGTATACTCACATAATTGATTACCAAAAACCTCGCCCCTATAAACCTTCTGAAGTGGGACCTCCAAATCTGTAAGTGAACAATTCTTTTTGACGGTTTTTATGATAGTCCGCCAAGAGTTACTCATTGTATAATCTACCCAACCTTGAGCCAAAAAATGAAAGACAATAGGCTTTGATGGGATTTCTTTTTTGATCCCGCAGTTCAAAAATGAACTAGCAGCTTTATGTATTTTTTTTTCCCTTCAAACCACAGTTAGCTGATGTGACATCAAGTAACTGTAGTTTATGTTTTTTTTTGTTTTGAAAGTTACCAATTCATAAAAAAGCAAACTAACGAGTTAGTAACCCTTACAACAGGAAGAGTAGAGCCATCTAGTGATGGGTCTTTGTCAAGGATCCTGGCATTAGATTTATCTATTTCTAGATCATTGAGAATACAACAAGGAGGATTGTTGCTCCATTCAAAATCAGTTCTAAAGTTCTTAGCCTCTTTGGCTAGAGTATCAGCTACCATGTTTGTTGTTCTAGGTCTAAAATAAAAGCCTTTAAAGTTGTTACAAAAAGAAAATTCTTGCCTAACTACATCCATAATAGTTTGGTTTTGCCATGTGATTTGAGATAATTCTCCATTCAGATAGTCAATAAGATTCTTGCAATCGCCCTCCACACTAAAGTCTGACAGATTCTTTGTTCGAGCCCATTTTGCTGCACGAAGAAATCCTAAAGCTTCCGCTTCTTCTGGTGAAGTTGCTGAGATAGGTCCTGCTCTTCCATGCTTGAAACCACCTGCATCATTTCGAAAAATTATATCATAACCTGCTGGGACACTACTTCAGATCCAAGCAGCATCCAAATTTAGTGTGTTATGGCCAGGTGCCGGAAATTGCCATTTGCTGTTCTTATTGTTTCCTATCATTGAGTCTTTTTTATGAACTAGGTATTTTTCCTTATGCTAGTAAGCTAAGTGTCTCTGTATTTCTAGTGCCACTTGCTGATGTGTTTGATGTTGACCATCAAAAGCTCTATTACATCTTTCCTTCCATATGAACCAGATTTTAGTCAGTTAGATTTCCATATTAATAATGTCACTGTCCTTTCCTAACCATTCTTTGAAAACTTCTAGGAAAGTAGTATTTGCATTGAAATGTGTATCAACAGAGCAAGGTTCGGTATCCCAAACGGCTTTTGCAAAATTACAGTGAAGGAAGATGTGTTCAACAGTTTCAATCTCACAACAACCAAAGGCACAAGTGGGGGAGATATCAGATTGAAATCTTGCCCTTTTACTATTAGCAGAAACAGCATTCTGAAGACATTTCCAAGCAAAATTTTTTATTCTTTGGAAGATATTAAGAGACCATAATTTCTTCCAGAAGGCATCTGGTTGTCCTAAATTGTAATTGTTTATGGTTTTTTCTTGTAGCTTATTGTAACTGGATTTGACTGTGAAGTTCCCTGAATTCGTAAGTAACCATCTCAAGGTGTATTCTTTTCCTAATCTTATTTGACAGATATTCAGAGCTATGTGTTTAGGGAACAAAGAGTGAATTAGGGAAACATTCCATCTTCTAGTATTGATGTCTATAAGATCCTTCACCAGACTTAAGTAAGTACTTTGGGTTTTCTTGTAATTCTTAAGGTTCTCTGCCACGTCAGGAATCCAATTATCCTCCCAAATATTAACTTTCTTTCCCTCTCCAATTTCCCATATACTGTTTTGTTCCACTAATTTTATTCCTTTATAGATGCACTTCCAAATCCAAGAACTAGAGGTTGGAATGTTTGCTCTAAAAGCATAAGTTTTCTTGAAGTATTTGGGTCTAAGTTGAGAAACCCAACGAGCCTTAGGTTCCTTTAGAATTCTCCAAGCCAATTTGGCTATAAGAGCTAAATTGAATTTATGGGCATTCCTAAAACCTAGTCCCCCTTTATGGATGGATTTACAGAGACAAGAATAAGAGGCTGGATAATAACCTTTATTATTATTTTCTTTCCCCCACCAGAAGTCTCTCTGAATAGCATCTATTTTGTTTGTTATTTTCTTTGGCAATATGAAGCAGCTCATCTAATAAATAGCTAAGTTTGCCAGGGTAGCTTTGTTTAGTATCATTTTGCCGGCTTGTGCTAGAGTTTTTCCTATCCATTTCTGAATTATGTGCTCCATTTTCTCTATAATGTTTTCGAAAAGATTTATTTTGAATTTACTATAAATAGAGGTGTTCCCAAGTATGAATATTTTAAATCAATATGTTTGATCTTTAGGATTCTACTAATCATTCCTTTGTGTTTAGGCTGAACTTTCTTGCTAAAGAAAATTCCTGATTTATCAAAGTTAATTAATTGGCCTGAGACTTTATTGAAGTTGTCAATGAGGCGAAGAATGTTGTGACATTCCTTTAGGTCAGCTCTAATGAATAGAAGGCAGTCATCCGCGAAGAACAAGTGAGATATTGGACTATTTTTCGGTATTATTTTGATTCCATGAATTTATAGTTTTTCTTCAGCTTCTACTAGGCTTCTAGAGAAGATTTCCATACATATAATAAAGAGGTATGGGGATAAAGGGTCACCCTGCCTGAGTCCCCTAGTAGGCTTGAAAAACTCGCCTGGACAACCATTTAACAGGACTGCTATAGAAGTTGTAGATATACAGGTATTGATTAAATTACAAAAGGCTTGATTAGACCCAAAAGCTTTTAAAGATTTTAGGAGAAAATCCCAATTCACCCTGTCAAAGGCTTTTGACATATCGATTTTTATTCACATGCCAGCGTGTTCAATTTTTATTTTTATTTTGAAAGAGTGTATAATTTCCTGAGAGATTATAACATTGTTAGATATCTGTCGGTTTGATAGGAAAGCAGCTTGAAAACGGAGATATTATGGAGTCTAAATGCGGTTTGATTCTATTAGGTAAATTTTTTGCTATTATCTTATAGATAGTATTACACAATCCTATTGGTCTAAACTGGCTAGGGTCTTTGGGATGTCTATTTTTAGGTATCAGGAAAAGAAAGGTTTTATTGAATTCCTTATCTAACTCCCCAGTTTTGAAAAAAATATGTATTGTATGAGTTACCTGCTCTCCTACAATGTCCCAATTCATTTTGAAAAAATTTGTTGGGAATTCATCCGGACCAGGAGACCTATTGGGTTTTAGTTTCCTAAGGACTGTCAGAATTTCTTCAGCTACAGGGATTGTATTTAGGATTGAGTTATCTGTATCAGAGATGGAGGGAGTAATATTAGTTAGAAGATTAATATTATCAGAAGAAATTATGTTATCCTCAGTGAAAAGGTTAGAGTAGTATTCTTTCAGCGTATGTCTAATTTCCTCTTTCTTAAAAGTTGGCTCTCCATTGCTCTTATTAATGCACTCAATATTATTCCATTTCCTTCTCTTGAGGGTTTTAGTATGAAATTATTTTGTATTTTTTTCTCCTAACTGCACTGTGTTATCCCTTGATTGTTGTTTTGCTATTGCTTCTTGAGTGTAATAAAGTTTTTCTAATATGAAGAGTTTATCTTTGATTTTTTCTTCTTTTCTATACACATGACTAGAATTGCTAAGCTTATCTATCTGTTGTAAAATTTTCCTAATTTCTTTAGTTGGTTTACCGAAAATATTCTTTTTCCAGAAGTCTAAATTTTGTTGTAACTCTTTTATATTAGAGATAAGAGTATTAGATGGATTATCCTGAATTAGGGGTTGCTTCCAAATGTCTTTAATGGTTTGAATACATGACAGTTCTTTTCGCCATGTGTCATAGTATTTGAAAGTGAATTTGTGATTGGAAACAGAGGTATCCAGTTTAAGGGAAATTGGGAAATGATCAGAACCCACTACTACTAAGTGATTTAGCTCATAGTTTTGAAATTTTGTAGTCCATTCATTGTTTGCTACAGCTCTGTCTAGTCTTTCATGTATATTAGCATTTCCTTCTCTATGATTGTTCCAAGTGTATTCATACCCTGAGAAGCCTATGTCTAGCAAACCAGCATTGTCTAAAATATTTTGGTAGTATTCACTATCAGATTTTTTAAAGGGCAGTCCTCCAATTTTGTCTTCTTAACTAAAGGTCATGTTTGAGTCCCCAAGTAGGATCCAAGGTGCGGATTCTCTTTCAACCTATTCATCTATTTCTAGTAGGAAATCCCAAGCTATTTGTCTATTATGAGGATATGGACTGCCATAGAAGCAAGTTAGAAGCCATTTCTTAGACTCGTGATTTGTCTAAACTAAGATATTAATCATGTTAGTATTCCATTGCACTATTTCAAAAGCAAAACCGTCTACCCATGCTAATGCTAAACCTCCTTCTTTCCTAATTGGGTCTACAATGTGGATATTAGGGTAATCTTTCAAAAGAGATTTAACTAGGTGTGTTTGATATTTTGTTTCTGACAAAAAGAGAATTTCAGGTCTATCTATATCTATAATTTGTTTAAGATGGTTTTTTGTGAAAGGGTTTCCACATCCCTGCACATTCCAGGCTATTAATTTCATTGTTATATCTAAGTTCTCTGCTAAGGATGTCGAAAATTAAATTTCACTATTTAGCAGTACTAAAATGAAAAAAAAACTAAAGAGAGAATAGGCAATCATGGATCACAAGAAACAATGGCATAATAAATTAACAAGAAGCACTTCTGGGTAAGCTAAATTAGAGGGTTCAGTTTGAAATACCTGTGTCTCCTCGTTTTGCTGTGAAGGGACTAATTTTGGGAAGGGAATTGGTTGATAAGTACTTGATCTTGATCGATTATTATCCATGTTAGAATCGTACTGATTAATTTCAACAATCTTGCTATCTAAAGAAGGGATTGAACATAAATGCTCCGGTGAAGAAGAAGAGATAAAATCGGGCACTGAAATTTTAAAAGCTGATCTTGGCTGAGTCAATGGAGTATGCAATGAGGATGATGCACTAGATGAATGATGAATGGAATTTGAGAAATACCCATCGTTGTTTATAGGCACTGATGGAAAAATTAGGGATTTAAGAGATTCCCCCATAATTGGTGAAGAAAAGGATAACATTCTAGCAATTGAATTGTCGGCAAAAGACTCTAAAGGTGTTAAATGGTTCTGAACCGGAACCAACTTTTCCGGTTCTATTCCATCATCGATATTAACCATCGCACCAGGTTCCATTTCGACTAAGACTCGGAATTATTCCGAGTTAGCAGATCGAAAAGATTCATCCGACGAAGGAATCAGTATGAAATTCTCAGGGATATTAAACGGGAAGATTCTCTTTCCCAAGACCGAAGAGGATGCAAGTGGCATATATTCATCCGATGAAGAATAATCAATAATGATAAAAGGACCAAGAACATCATAAGTGCTACTAGGGTTAACATGCGAGAGCTGAGAAAAATGGATACTATGCAAGTTTTCAAGGGCATCATCTCGCAGCGCCGATTCTTCATCAACATAAGTTCTAAAGATATCGTTAAAAGATTCTCTAACACCAAGTTGGCTGAGGTATTCTTGTACTTGAACAGGTACACCAGTATGATCGAAGTTATCTTTGGGGTTCCAAACTTGAACCAAGACATCATTCAGCCAGTTCATGTCATCACTTGGGTATGGGGAGTTAACAGATATATCATAAATATCTTCTAAAGGTCTTCCTAATTTTACAGCACAATCTTCAACCTTGTGTCCCAATCTCAGACAATGGGAGCAAAATTTAGAAGGAAGGTTAAGAAAATTGATATAAATGGAAGTAACCGGGTATCTTCCTACTTTAACAAGCAAATGATGGACGAGTGGTTTCTCGATATTAACCCACAACAATACTTTTGGAGTAGAATCTGGAGACGTGCTTCCAGTATAAACTCTAGCTACTTGACCTACTTTACTCGCAATTAAGCCTAGCATTTCTTCTGCTCTATGTTCGAACTTTGTATTTAAGATGGAAGCCTAAATAGGAATCTGATAGGCACATTTTTGTTTCTTATATAATCTCAATTGTATATATTATTAGTGCTCGATTTTATATTTATTATGGCTTTTTATGTCCCTGTAGGTATTTTTGGAGAAATAAGCTTTTGCGGCGAAATTGGCTAAAAAAGTGGTTTTTCCACTCGTGGGAGAATATTACTATACGTACTCTCACTTTGGATAAGGGGTAACCTAATTACTAAGGGGTGACCCATTTCCAGGCATCTGCTAAAGGGAGACCAGCCACAGATAAGAGGGGGGTCACTTTCTTCCCAAATTCAAATAAAAAAATTTTGCGGGAAAATATTCATCACGTCTGCATGATTTTTGGATGATGATTTGATCGAGTTCCAGAGCGATTCAATGGCTGAAATTCATTGGGTTTACTCCCTAATCCTAAACAGGCCTGGTGAAGTCTTTTGTTTGAACCCAAATTGGCTAGAATAGCCGGAAAAAGAAATAGAAGTCAAGTTATACACGGTTTGTTGTTGGAGCTATTTTTGGGAGTTCTAGGGAGATTAAAAGAGGGATATCCTTCCCAAAGATACATATCTATCTAAGGAAGAGTTTTAGATAAGTTGGAAAGCTCAGAAACGCGTGAAACAATTTTGGGAAGAGATTATTGTCGTAACTTCCAAGGAAGGAAAGAAGAGATTTTGAGGAGTTTTGGGGAGATTAAATCGCTCTGTTTGTTATATATAAGTTGCTGGGAGGTCAAGGAAGGAGGTCGAACGTTTTTGGGAAGTTTGGAAACAGAACAGAGCTAAGAAAAATTCACAGAGAAGAATAGACGAGTTGCAGTCGAGAGGAAGAAGAAGAACAGAGAACCGTCACCTTTTCTTTCAAACTGTAACAATTACCCAACAATTATTACTGTTAGTATTTCTCTGTAACACTGCTTTCTGTGACAGTGCGTTTTTTAACAATTACAACTGTTACAAACACGCTGCTTCATACCTTCTCTTCTATTTAATCAACTTTTGAGCAACAAACATGTATCTTGATCAAGTGATTAACATGAGGATCTAAACCCCCTTGATGACGCAACGGAGGAAGCCGTTTTTCCAATTATTATGTGGTAATTTCTATTTTTAATTATTTTTGCAATTTCTTATGATTTTGTGCCTTGAATAAAAATAGTTTAAAGGACTAATAATTGAGCAGTTGTGGTTTCTTTTGATAGAGCATGCTTAGCCTAGGGTTCTTGATGTTCTATGCTTCAGATATACAATTGTTACTTTGAAAATCTACTTTTGCAATATTAGAATCACTTTAAACGGAAAAGAATTGCATGATATTAATTAGATTGAATCACTGATAATTGGTTAATGGTGGAATCCTGAGTCTCAGTACATTTTATAATCTTGATAACAACTTTGATTGAGTTTTCTATTTTACTTTGAGTCTAAAACGAATCTTCACAAGTCTGAGTGAACGACAACCTTTTACCATTTTCTACAACAACATAAAAACCACACCAGAATCTCTTTGACCATGTCAGTTGATATTTTCATTCCTTGGTAAGCCGTTGTTGCATCTAAAATATTACCAAAAGGGTACCAAGGACCATTTGTTGTTATCCAGTGGAAATCTTCTTTATTTCTAAAGGTGATAATAAATAAGTTTGGATCTATTTACCTTATTTAGAAAGAGATCTGACTTCCCCAGAAGCTTTTAAGAGCTTTCCTTACTTCCCATTGTGGTAGAATAACTATAGAAAAAACCCTATCCAGAATGCTATATTGTTTAATGCCAAAATCTCTAATAAAAGTAGGAGGAGTGGGAAGCAGACCAATGTTGTTGTGGTTGTCCATTCTCTGCGCCAGAGAGAGACCACTAAGGTGTTTATAGAGATCATGGTTTGCTTTCATCGTAAAAGAGAAAGAAACTGATTAAACTTTGAGAATTAAGGAAGAATGAAAGAAGGGCATAACTTTTATATGAGTCGAGATCACCAAAGATGCGCCTGTCCAATGTAATCCCGTGATCAAAACAAAAACCAAGAAAAAATCAAATTTGAAAATGGTCAATGAACTGACGGCACTTATCCTAGGACTATTTTTTTTAAATTAAGAACCAGTACGAGGTATAGGCCTAGATAAAATAGAAAGTTAACAAAATACGTTAGTTTAAAATATATACTCTTTGAATATTGTAGTTGTGCTCTCAATTAATTAACTAGGCCTTTACATAGCTGTATAAAGTCTATCTATTCCATTTCACCAAGATAAGCCACCAAAAAAATGTCAATCTGAATATGACACCTCAAAGAAATTTGAAACTTAATGCTCAGAAAAAAGGTTGCGAGAAACAAAGCATTTTATACTCATCCCATCTAGAGGTAGAACACCAGTATAAAGAAACAGAACAAAATTCGTCGCCTATGAAATAACCTATCATCCTAAGATACTAGAAAACCTGGATACTCAAAGTAATCCTAAGGATAAGAGAGCTTAAATTCCCAGATATATCGAAGCAATGACAGAAGTTTATATTGTTCAACACGATTAACCCTGGTAACCTAAGACTAATCTAGAAAAGATGAAAAGCCTAAAGAAGTAAAGGATATTACTAGTCATTCGCATCATGAAAATGCAGAAACAAATATTGATGGTGCAGGGTAGATAAAAACTGAGACTAGGAATTCGCAATACAGAGGGAAACGTAAAGCTTTGAGAAGACAATAAATGTCGATAAGTCAAAGAGATGAGGCTGAGAGCAAGCATTCACAGGGAGAGTTGAATTCAATGAACCTTGCAACTTGAAAATACTTATAAAGGGAGGACATTTACTAATCCTAGAAGCATTACAACACTAAGAAATCTTAGATATTCACCAGGTCTAAGACCTCCTCTAATCTCCAGAAAGTCTTTTAATGGCTTGTGATCATGAAACAATTCCTGAGGGTACTCCCATATCAATGACAAGAGTTATGAGATGTGGAGATGATAATCTCCATAGGATTCGGTACTATTTTTGTTATTTCTGTGGAACTAACTTGTTTCTTCATGCAGAGCAGGCAAAGTATTTAGCGTATTGTAATCTCAGTCCAACTATCAAGTTAAGTTTGAAAGAAGAAGTAAGAGAAGAAGCTGAGAGGCAGATGGCCCTAGGTTTACCAATTTCTTCAGCTATATTGGTAAGCGAGATGCCTCCAGGATTGGAGTACGCCTATGTGCAAAGGATGGAAGCAAGATACAACTGGAACAAAGGAAAAGGAAATTTTGCAGCCGCTGAGGCCGATTTTGCAGCCGCTGAGGCCGCAGAAGCACGAGGAGAAATAGTCATGTGATTCAAGCAAAAAAAAACCTCAAGGAAGTTGAAATTTCAAGAAGAAAAAGAATGGGTATTAAGTGATCTTGTTTTGCTATTGTGTCCTTTATCTTTTATCGGTCTTTTCTTTCTTTCTTTTTTTCTTTTTCTGTTTAAATATTAAATCCCATGTAATCACTGGATGAATCATTATGAAATGGGACTAGCAATTTCGTTACTATGTATATGAGTTTTAATTATAAGAATTTATAAAGCTTTTAGATCGATCAATTGGGATCTCTCAATATAAATCTAATCAGTATACCAAAATACTAAGAAGGAAACAGACAAGAAGATTTTCTCAAAGAAATCAGAGATTTATCTGAATAAATTTTCTCTTAAAGAAACCAGAGTTTATCTGATTAAGTTCTCTCCCAAAGAAATATGAACTAAGATAAGCTATCAGACCAAACAAATATAGAAAGGGTAAAGATGAAGCCAAAAAGAAAACCTCCTCAGGTTATCCTGAACTAATCAAAAGAAGTGTTAAAGGGAAGAGCTATGGTAATCATAATCAGGATAGTTGGAGGATTGCTATCCCAGAAGAATGGTTTAACTAAAAGAGAGAAGCGATTAAAATTCTAAAAAAAACTCCTAGAGATACATCGGCAGAGAGGTTTCCGGCGTAACTCCAGATTAAACCTATACTAAGATAAAAACAAGGTGCAAGAAAAGATGCCTAGAATAGAATGTAATGCATGAGATGCTTTCAAGAAAGAGATAAAATGCATGAATTTTCCTACAATGACTCATCCCAAGAATGAAAGAAAAAGAAATCCCACTACCGGTTCAATGTTTTTTAGGCTAAATATCGAGTCCGACTCTTAGTTACCTATCATTCCCCTCCCATAATATTCTCCCCTCTAGCTCAGAGAAGACACAAGCAAGGTTACTACTCACGATTCATTAGTAATGATCTGAAAAGGTACGTAGGGTGAAGAAAATTGAGAAGATGAAGAAATATAACCGTTGAGAGGAGAGAGGGGAGTGGTGTTATCTTGAGATGTAAACTTTTAGTTTATGTATTTTGTTCCTTCAAATAAACGAATTTCGATGCTCTTTTATTTCTAGTGTCAAGAAGGTCATTAAATTTTTATTCTAGAAAGACTATTATTATTAGGATCTGGGGGCGAAATTACACTTTGACTTATCCTGCCTCAAGTCCTCCACCAAAAACCCTAAAAAAGTACAGTCTAATCTCGATAAATGGATAACCTGGCCAAATAAATAATTTTCTTTGGTCTTTTCATGGGCTAGATGAATAACCTCGCTAAATATATGATGTGGTATAAGATAAAGAACGGTTGATAGAAGTATTGAAAGCAAATTCCATATGAGGTAACAAAATATCTCATTGCTTATTGTTGTCCATGCATTTGGATCGAATGAGATTACCAAGTGAACGATTCACTACTTCCGTTTGGCCATCAGTTTGTGGATGTGAAGTTGTGCTAAACTGTAAAGCAGTCCCTAAATTCATCCATAGAGTCTTCCAAAAGTAGCTCAAGAACTTAGTATCTCTATCAGAAGTGACGGATTTTGGAACTCCATGTAGACATACGATTTCCTTGAAGAACAAGGAAGCTACGTTTGAAGCATCAGTGGACTTTTTACAGGCAATAAAATGAGCCATTTTAGAATAAAGATCAACTACGACCATTACATAGTCATTACCTCTAGCATTACTAGGAAAACCAAATATAAAATCCATACTCGGGTCAACCCGAGGTGCATCAGGAACTGGTAATGGAGTATATAGCCCTATATTTTGAATTGTACCCTTAGCTCTCTGACATACCATGCACTTTTGTACAAATTTATGTGCGTCTCTTTTCAACGAAGGCCAGTAAAATCTTTCTTCAACAAGTGCGATGGTTTTATCTCTTCCAAAATGACCACCAAGACCACTACCATGCAATTCACGTATAAGAACGTTGCGGAATACATAAACGATTACCTTTAACAAGAAAGCCATCTTGAATGAGAAAATCATCAACTTCATGACTTTGAGAACTGCATAAGTTCCATATTTTACTGAAATCTTCATCCTCTGGATAGATGTCTTTGATGTAATCAAATGCAAAACTCTCATTACGTATTGTGACTAATAGATGACTTCTTCTACTTAGAGCATCAACAACTTGGTTCAACTTACCACTTTTTTGCTTCACAGAAAAGGTATATTTGTTGATTGTAGCTAACCATCGATCATGCATCCTGTTAACTTTAGCAGAAGTATTCAAACATTTCAGTGCATGGTTGTTAGTATTTACAACAAATTCTCTATGTATCAAATAGTATGCCACTGTTTGAGAGCCTGAACAAGAGCAAGTAACTCTAATTCATAAGTTGACCATTTTTTTTGTGCATCTGAATTCTTTTCACTGTGATATGTTATTGGGTGACCTTCTTGTGATAAAACAGCGCCAATACCAATAATAGAAGCATCGCAATCTATCTCAAAAGGTTTGTCAAATTTTGGTAAAACAAGAATTGGTGCAGTACAAAGCTTTTCTTTCAGAGTATTAAAGCTTATGTCCATTGCTTCTGTCCATTCAAACTTCTCTTTATTGAGGCAGTCAGTTAGGGGTGCAGAAATACTGCTAAAATTCTTCACAAATCTTCTATAGAAGGAAGCCAAACCATGAAAACTACGAACATCTTTAATAGAAGTAGGAACTGGCCAATCTTTAATTGCTTGAACTTTAGAAGGATCGACATGTGTTTCATGATTAGATATCACATACCCAAGAAATGTTACTGAAGAAGCCATGAATGTGCACTTCTTCAAATTAACATATAAGTAATTGTCAGCAAGAACTTGAAACACTTGAGATAGATGATCAAGGTGCTCTTGCTCATTTCGACTGAAAATCAGAATGTCATCAAAATATACAATAACAAATTTGCTAAGAAAAGGGTGGAGAACCTGATTCATGAGTCGCATAAATGTACTTGGTGCATTAGACAATCCAAATGGCATGACAAGCCATTCATATAATCCTTCACGCGTCTTGAGTGATGTTTTCCATTCATCTCCTTATCGAATTCGTATTTGATGATATCCACTACGTAAGTCCAACTTAGTGAATATAATAGAACCCGAAAGCAAGTTCATCATGTCATCAATACGAGGTATAGGAAATCGATAAGGAATTGTGATTCGATTTAATGCTCTGCAATCGATACACATCCTCCATCCACCATCTTTATTGCTAACTAAGAAAGCAGGGCTAGCACAAGGGAT
The DNA here is from genome assembly GCF_003573695.1 of Papaver somniferum. Lineage (NCBI taxonomy): Eukaryota > Viridiplantae > Streptophyta > Magnoliopsida > Ranunculales > Papaveraceae > Papaver > Papaver somniferum. The sequence goes on from NC_039366.1 coordinate 35,684,061, forward strand.
GTTGCTAGGTCGTATCAAACCCTTTTGAAGTAAATCATTCACTTGACCTTGCAAAATCTCATTCTCAGTAGGACTCAACCTGTAGTGTGCTTGATTAGGTAGAGAGGCTCCAGGAATAAAATCAAAACAATGTTGAATATCCCTTAATGGTGGTAAGGAAGTTGGTAACTCAGCTGGAAATAAAACACTATAGTGAGTTAACAAAGGTTGAACTTTTTCAGGTAACTCAATCATAGGTTTAGTTTCTTCATGGGAGTTCAAAGAATGCTTTTGTTGTAGAGAATAAACAATAGTATCTACAATAGCACTTGTTTTGTCTTCACAAAATTCCCGAATATATGTAGATGATTTTGATGGACACAGAATTTTTGTTTTCCCATTATGATTGAAAGTATAAGTATTGTCGAAACCATTGTGTACTGCTTGAAGATCATACTGTCAAGGTCGACCAAGGAGAAGATGTGTCGCAATCATATCAATAACATCGCAAAGAACCGAATCTTCATAACCTTCAAACTTGAAAGTTACATAACATTGGTAAGTAATATCTTGAGTAGTTGATTTTTTAACCCATCCTACAGAGTAAGGTGCTGGATGAGGATGCACTGGTAGACCAAGCTTTTTTACCACGTGAGTAGCAACATAATTTTCAACACTTCCACCATCAATGATCATATTACAAATTTTACCACCAATATAGCACTTTGATCGAAAAATATTGTTCCTTTGAGAAGGACATGGTTGTGTAAGAAGAAGTGGACGAATCATACCAACAAATTCTTCGTCATCTTGAGTTTCAGGTGAATCTTCTTTATCGAGTTCATTAAAATCATCATTGACTTCATTAATGAACTGAGTATCTCCAATAAAAGCATTAATTTTCTGAAATTCACTAGACGTGTGTCCAGGTTGTAGACATTTATTGGACTTGTCTCCTCGAAACTTGGCATAAGCATTATTGTTTTGTTGTTGTGGTGGAAATTATTGGTGATTTCTGCTAGGAAAACGATTTCCAGAAGTAGCAGTAGCTCGATTTTGTTGAACTTGAGTCTGTTGAATAGCTTGAATCTCCATTGGAGTTGGTAAAATAGGTGCAGGTGTAGTAGAGGCTGGTTTACGATAAGCATGGCTACTATCATCTTGATACGAAGACTTTGAATAATACATTGGAGTAACTTCTTGAGAAAAATTTGGATAAGAAGTATTAGGTATGTAATTACCTTGGTATCTACTTTGTCTAGATAGAGGTTTTTCTGGCATTTAAGAGTTCCAAAAAATATGCTGAGAGACAAAGTGGTAACAGTATTAAGATACTATGTTTAGATAGAGGTCCAAAATATATTGTTGTTAATTCTTTTATGAAAGAAAATGGTATTCAACATCATATGACTGCAAGATATACACCAAAACAAAATGGTGTTGCAGAAAGGAAGAATCGTATTATTATGGAGATGCTACGCATAATGAGAAAAACAAAGAATGTACCTAAGAACTGATTAATATTTTTGATTGTGGTTGTAGTAATGAAGGTTCAAACTCTCGGATTTGTGAAGGATAATTTTTTAGACTTAATAAAAAATATAAATATATACAATAAAATATTAACAATGGTGAGAGGTATTGGGACTAATGATTCGGCCAATCTTCATAAAATAAGGCTCAATGAATTATCCTCGACAATAATCGCTCAAAACATAAGTTATATGGACTCTTATTTTGCCAAAGTAGATTCTCAAAAAAATTGATTGTAAATGTTAAGCATGGAACATCAAATCACCTAAGCTAAACATGACCCATCTAATCAAATAACACCCAATTTAATCAAATCATATTTCAATTAATTTTTAATGCAAAAGTCTTAAAAAGAATTAATTAAATTACCCATGTATGAAGCTCGGATTCCTCCGTCGTCCCAGTGTTGGGGTTTAACTCATCATAGTAAAAATGCTCTCAAAATAATTATTTATGGCTCAAAAATGGTTCACAGGGATGAAATAAAGAGAAAATGATGAAAATCGGGTGTTTGCAACGTTTATAATTGTTGCAAACACCGTTACAAAGAACGATAAAAGAATAATGCTGTTGTCTGCGTAGCTGAATACGACCCACAGGGAATGGTCGTTGTCACTGTTGAAGAACGACGGTTTTTGGCTGTCTGTTCTTCGTGTTCTTCATCTTCATCAATGGCAGCAGCAGCAACAGAGAAAAATGGTGGATTCTTCCTCTGTAGCGCTCTCCTCTCTACTCCCAACTCTCGACCCCTTTCCTAATCGACCCAACATGTCTTTTTATACTTGACATGCATTGAAATATTTCGAGTTAACTCCATATAATTTCTCTTCAAAACTGGCAGATACGAGAATATTTTCTTTCTCTTCTTTGCGTCTTCTAAGCTGTCTTTCCTTTTTTATCCTGATTTGATAGGGATAAATTTTGTTGAGTAAAGAAGAAAATCTTGTCCCATGCAATACGCATCGAATCAAATATTCGATGAAATATTTCTTCTTTACTGCAGTTCCCTGTTGAGCTCCGTTTGTCTCGATCCATCCCAATTCAGTTGATCCAATTGATTAAACTAACGTTGTTTTGCTCTACCAAGTCCAACCCAAATGATTTACATTGTTGAATCTCTTTAAAACTGCCCGAGAGTTCGAATCCAAAATTCATGCAGACGTGAAAGAATTTCCCGCCAAATTCGATTATTTGAAATGTGAAGAAGAAAGGGGACTCCCTTTAGTAATTAGGTTACCCCTTATCCAAAAGTGGGAGTCCGAATAACACTTGTCCTTCGGGTGCCAAAATCAACTTTTCGAGCCGAATTTTCCAAAAATGTTTAGTTTCTAAAAATACATAAAAACACAATATTAGTACAAAAATAGAGTTCCAACAATACGGACATTGAGGACAAATTAGACACAAAAATGTGTCTATCAAATACCCCCAAACTTATTATTTGCTAGTCCTCGAGCAAAACTAATAAAAAATAAATAAAACCGAGTTAATCTCGGGAGGGTTTACCAGAGGTGTGCCCACAAAACCTTTACTCCTAATTGGTCACAAGTTTCCAAAGAGCTATGAGGACATACATATTCTCAACCTATCTCCAAGTAACTAGAATGTCAGAGAAATTAAAGGTGTCAGCTCTAAAGCTAACTGAAGAAAATGGGAGACACATCCGCACGACTGCTATATAAAGAGATATCCGTTACACGGCTAGATAAACACTGTAAGATGCGTCTGCTGCTTTACAGCTGGATAAGATTAGGAGAGAGATAAAGATGAGAGGGACATCTGCTACACAGCTGGACTAATTACGTGTGATGAGTTAAACCAGTGCTAGAAAGATCTTGTGCCAGATTGAAAGCGGACTAACAAAGCAACCAAATGTATCTTTCTTCGACTCTCTCATAGTGCTCAGTAGAAACAACGTCTTCTTCGGTATTCAACTGTTGATGATAAACTATCGAACCTCATAGAACCTTGACAATTAACTCTTCTCTTCGATTTCTTGATTGACTTATAAATTTCTACTTCCCTTTGGCCTTGTTGAACAAAACGTAACGATGATTTTTTTCAATTTTCATTTTTTTTTTTTTTTTTTTGGGAACAAAAATTACAAGACAACAATTTACATGGCCATGAGAGAAGGACTTTCAAAACTTGGATCTTCGCAACTTGTGATGTCTTGGTATCATGTATTCTAACAACTTATATCATTTGCTCTTATAACTTCAACTTTGATTTTTGAATTATTCTTTTCTATTGTTGCTTCTAAACCTAAAACGTCTTCAACTTTCTTCATAGATTTTGATGTCGCTCCGCTTGTTGCTGATGATAAGTTTCTACTGAGAGAGAGTCGCAATCCAGTAACTAAGACTACATTGTGAGGTTGCTTTGTCTTTCTGGCATTTCCTGACCTATTTTCCTTTTCATCATGTATGGTTAGGTCCATCACGGTTACCCTCTAAAAGGTACAAGTTCTCTCCTGAATTTCAAGGATCTCAATGTCTTTTTCTCTAATGTCTCAATAAGTTGTTATCTCTAGCATTCCAATTTCTATCTTTTCGGTGAGAAACAGTATGTAAACTTAGCTAACCGGATACCATGTGACGCTAGAAGTTTCAAAAGTGCAACTACAAAGTTTCTCCCATACCCCCAAACTTAAATCTAACGTTGTCCTCAATGTTTTAAAGATAAAATTAAAAGCATATGAACAAGGAGAAACTGTTACCATTTGAAGCAAAAGAGTTAGGGAAAGATATTACCGTGTCGCATGAGATTGAGTTACCTCCAAAGAAGTGCTAAGTTTAAAGTCTTCAGCCAGACATCGGAAGGAATTAGTCACCTCATAGAATCAAAAAGTAACAGCAAAAATAACTGTGGGTCTTCAAAACCAAAAAGAGTTGACCAAAGGAAACTACAATAACCCAAGAAAGTGAACAAGGATAGCATGCCCTTATCTAGTTTCCTGATTAAGATATTTATATCTAATTGTGGTTCAGGTTCTAAGAAAGGGTCTAAATAAAATATTTTCATTGGTTGCGTTTCTTCATAGGTGGGATCCGAATCATTAGGTCCTAGAGTCTGGAAAAACTCAAATATGATCTTAGAAGCGCACAATAATAACCTAAATAACTGAGGATCCTCTAAGTCAATAAGATTTGACTTACAAAATTGACCACAATGAGAGTAGTGGTCACTCTTAAGAAAATGTGTCGATTCTAATTTCCTAAAGCATTTAGGTTTAGTCTCACAACTTAATATTCGACACATTTGAAATATAAACGTTCCCACATTTGGAAGAAAACTATTTGGTGGGAAAACAAAGTCAATCTGGGTATCATAGCCTGGGCAAACCACATCAACCAGAGGATGGGTTTCTAACGACTGAACTTCTTCCTGGACATCATTAGGTTCGGGAAAACGAGTATGAAGGTAATCTTGTAAAATGGTAGAGGCAGATATATCAAGTCCAAAATGAGGGATCTCTGTAAGAGCTAAAGGTGTGGCACAAGAAGAATGATAATCACCCCCAAACTTAGATTTTTGGGTATCTCTAGATAGACTAGCTACAATTTCCTTAATTTCTAGATCATTGGAATCCTGAAAATAGTCAATTGCTTCTTCGAGGTTATACTCAAGTGACGCATCCTCACTCATATTTAATATCTCCACGAGTTCATTTTCTTCGTCTAAGACTATGTCTAAATCGCTAGATTCTAAAACAGTATTCTCAGGGTAAACTCTTTCCTCTAAATCAATATCGGCTTTGTAAACAGGAAATACTATATCGTCTAAAACGGGGGTATCTCTAGTCAAATCCTCGTCCTTTTGAATAGGTGAATAATTATTAAAATTATTTGGATTTGTACTAGAAATAATATTATCATTAAAGAGCTCATTGGGAGTAACAGATTCCTCATCACTATGCCTATATATTTCAGATTCTTCATCAATACTATCCTCAACACAGTCCTCATTATAATAAAATGAAAAAGTTCGAACCTCATCAAAACAAGTAGTGTTACCAATTCTAACCTCGTCATCTTGATTATGTGAATAAAAACTATCCTTATTTTCGAGGGTGGTATTAGGAAAACTACACTGGAAATTAAGACTATCCTGAGCAAGTTTTTCCACAATCCTATTTGTACTCTCAGTAAATTGCTTGAGGGTCTCTTCTAGAGATATCTTAGTTGACCGCTCTACGGACTCTTCTGGGAGAAGAATATTATAGGTCTCTTTCATAAATAACTTCTGTGTTGATTCATTAAAACTCTTGAGAGACTCTTCTAGAGAAATAGAAGGATTGTTTTGCTCGTATGACCTGTGGTATATGGATAGTAATTGGTCTCACAATGGTATGGACCATAACCTTCAAAAGTTTCGCGTTCCCAATCACTATTCACACTATGGTCATAAAAAGGATAATGTCCAAGCTGCTCATTCGGATACTCATTGTATTGTCTATTATAATACCAGTTCGACATCCTAACCGCAAGGGAATTCTACACAATCACAAACAAGGCTGACTCGACCAAATCAAGCCTATAAAATCTAGCAAACAACAAGCATGATGGCTCCACTTAGATTGTTTTCTAGACCAGCTTCTATTCCTTCGAAAGGGAATTCGTTACAATTTGAGAACACCCCTCTGGAATCAATCCGAGCTAATGTAAGTTGAATAAAGGCGAGGGAAGCTTAGTAGAGCTTTGATACCCAGGGCCTCACTGCATTAGGCGGCGCAGTCACGCATTCAACTCACAGAAACCATCATGAACTTTGAAGTGTTCTTAAAGAGCAACCAATATTTTTCGAACGAGTTTCCTATTAAGATCGTTACCCTATCGGTCTCGTTCTATTCCAAATTTTAAAGCTTAGGTTCGCGTTCGGCTTCGTTTTCCTAAGGCGGGCAAGAAGAGAACGGTGATGAAATCCGAACCCTTATCTTGTATTGGCCAGGCCTTGCCCTTTACTAGGAATTTAAAACAATCGTATTCAAGTCCTCAGCATATATTCACCTTAAGGCAAACAGTAAACCCGCTTGCAGGAGATTCGCGGGTGTTTAGAAGTTTACCTCCCGTACCAGACGGGCGAAGAACCGTTGTAGTCGACTCGGGCCACTGACTCCGGCGTCAGTGTGCGAACCCGAGGGGCCGAGACGATATAGTAATCGTCGTCCTTCCCTGCAAGCAGTTTGTATTTAATTTTTTTTGTTTAATTTATAACCGTTTTGTAGGGTTTTAAAAATAATGTCCAACGTTCAATGTCCGGAAAAAAAATGTCCAAAAATAAAAGATTACAAAAATAAAAACCTTAATTACAGTTTCTAAAAAAAAAAAAAAATCTAAAAAATAATAATAATTAAAAAAAAGTCCTTCGTCTTCTTTCCGTTCTTTTTGCTTTAAGCTTTGCTCCTAGTCTTTATGAAATCGCCAAAAATCTTTGACAACTTCTTCTTCTTTTTTCTTTTCGATCCAAGCCTCAAAACCTGTATCACATAAACAAATACCCAAAGAACGTAAAAAAGAACAAAGAAAAATAAATCTAAAAAAATTCTACCTAAACACAATTCCGCGTCGGCGGCGCCAAAATGATTAATATTTTTGATTGTGGTTGTAGTAATGAAGGTTCAAACTCTCGGATTTGTGAAGGATAATTTTTTAGACTTAATAAAAAATATAACTATATACAATAAAATATTAACAATGGTGAGAGGTACTGGGACTAATGATTCGGCCAATCTTCATAAAATAGGGCTCAATGAATTATTCTCGACAATAATCGCTCAAAACATAAGTTATATGGACTCTTATTTTGCCAAAGTAGATTCTCAAAAAAATTGATTGTAAATGTTAAGCATGGAACATCAAATCACCTAAGCTAAGCATGACCCATCTAATCAAATAATACCCAATTTAATCAAATCATATTTCAATTAATTTTTAATGCAAAAGTCTTAAAAAGAATTAATTAAATTACCCATGTATGAAGCTCGGCCTCCTCCGTCGTCCCAGTGTTGGGGTTTAACTCATCATAGTAAAAATGCTCTCAAAATAATTATTTATGGTTCAAAAATGGTTCACAGTGATGAAATAAAGAGAAAATGATGAAAATCGGGTGTTTGCAACGTTTATAATTGTTGCAAACACCGTTACAAAGAACGATAAAAGAATATTGCTGTTGTCTGCGTAGCTGACTACGACCCACAGGGACTGGTCGTTGTCACTGTTGAAGAACGACGGTTTTTGGCTGTCTGTTCTTCGTGTTCTTCATCTTCATCAATGGCAGCAGCAGCAACAGAGAAAAATGGTGGATTCTTCCTTTGTAGCGCTCTCCTCTCTACTCCCAACTCTCGACCCCTTTCCTAATCGACCCAACAAGCCTTTTTATACTCGACAGGCATTGAAATATTTCGAGTTAACTCCATATAATTTCTCTTCAAAACTGGCAGATACGAGAATATTTTCTTTCTCTTCTATGCGTCTTCTAAGCTGTCTTTCCTTTTTTATTCTGATTTGATAGGGACGAATTTTGTTGAGTAAAGAAGAAAATCTTGTCCCATGCAATACGCATCGAATCAAATATTCGATGAAATATTTCTTCTTTACTGCAGTTCCCTGTTGAGCTCCGTTTGTCTCGATCCAGCCCAATTCAGTTGATCCAATTGATTAAACTAACGCTGTTTTGCTCTACCAAGTCCAGCCCAAATGATTTACATTGTTGAATCTCTTTAAAACTGCCCGAGAGTTCAAATCCAAAATTCATGCAGACGTGAAAGAATTTCCCGCCAAATTCGATTATTTGAAATGTGAAGAAGAAAGGGGGCGCCCCTTAGTAATTAGGTTACCCCTTATCCAAAAGTGAGAGTCCGAATAACACTTGTCCTCCGGGTGCCAAAATCAACTTTTCGAGCCGAATTTTCGAAAAATGTTTATTTCCTAAAAATACATAAAAACACAATATTAGTACAAAAATAGAGTTCCAACAATACGGACATTGAGGACAAATTAGACACAAAAATGTGTCTATCAAGAACAATTGGGTAGAAGCTGTTTATTGTGTTGTTTATTTGTTGAATATATGTCCAACAAGAAGTGTGATTGATATTGAAAAAGCAGGGGTCTAACAACACCACCTAATATTTATATTATCAATTTGTATGGACTAACTCCAAAATACTTTGCTAGAGAATCAAATAGACAGTCAGACTCAATCTAGATAAAAGTATCTCAAGGAGTTAAAATCTCTCTCTTGATTTGATTTTTACTCAATCTAAAAACAATAACGAGTCTTTATCAAATACAAGGAATACTTGGACGGTACCAAAGACCAATGTCCAATGATCAATCAATATCAATCAACAACCAAAGGTTGGATTTCCAATTGATGATCACGAATGCACAACCTGTATTATTTCAATTATATAAAATATAATGCGAAAAGAAATAACACAGACACCAGAAATTTTGTTAACGAGGAAACCGCAAATGCAGAAAAACCCCGGGACCTAGTCCAGATTGAATACACACTATATTAAGCCGCTACAGACACTAGCCTACTGCAAACTAACATTAGACTGGACTATAGTTGAACCCCAATCAGTCTCCCACCGATCCAAGGTACAGTTGTACTCCTACGCCTATGATCCCATAAGTATACTGCACACTTGATTCCCTTAGCTGATCTCACTCACAACCAAGAGTTGCTGCAACCCAAAATCACAGACTTGATAATAAACAGATTTGTCTCACACAGAAAAGTCTATCAAAGGATAAATCTGTCTCCCACAGATAAACCCTAGGTTTTGTTCCGTCTTTTGATATAAAATCAAGGTTAACAGGAACCAATTAATAATCCGGTCTTATATTCCCGAAGAACAACCTAGATTAATCAATCCTTCCTGACTACACAAGCGGATTATCGAGGAATCACAAACAGTGAGACGAAGATGTTTGTGACTTCTTTATCTTGCCTATCGGAGAACTCTCACGATCTCAAGACAATCAATCGATTTTACTCGTACGATAGAAGATGCAAGATCAGATCCCACAACTACGATAAAGTAGTATCGGTCTGGCTTCACAATCCCAATGAAGTCTTTAAGTCGTAAACCTGATTTTAGAGAAGAAAATCAAAGGTTGATGGAGATCAGCTCTGGAGGGCGCACTAGTAGCACACAGACGTGTGGGGATTAGTATTGCACAATGCTAGATGTCTCCTTTATATAGCCTTCAAATCAGAGTTTTGCCTTAGTTACAAAGCAATCCTTATTCACCGTTAGATGAAAACCTGATTTAGATTCAAGCTAATATTTCTCAATCGTTAGATCGAAAACTTAGCTTGTCGGATGCAAGGAAGAAGAACAATTCCGCAAACTCATAACTCCACCAAGAATTCTCAATTGTGGAGGGACAAAGGTTAGAGATACCGAGTTTTCCAAACGCCATTAAAGCAATACTAAGATCATTAGTAGGAAACTTTCCTTGACTCCAAACATCCTTCTTTCCACAAAGTCCAATAGAGATATCATCATATGAAGGACGTTCATCACTTGGTCTAGATAACCTTACGTTGCCCAACGGTATTTTGGTGACCCTTGAAATTAACTCTTTATTAACAAGAAACCTTTCTCTATTTATCATGGATTTGAATTTCATCTTCTTAAGATGAACATCATGAATGTTGCCATAGAAAATCCTTGTTAGAGAATCAAAACCTTCACCGAGGCCATTAAAGATATTCCCAAGATTGAACTTTTTGAAGCAAGCTTAATCCTCTTCATATCCACTAAAGGTTTCCAATTTCTTTTCTAGAATAAAACCTTTGGAAGCAATCCTATCAAAAGTTCTAGCACAAGAATCATTCACAAACCTAATTCTAAGAGAATTTTGATCACAAGGTGGATTCAAGCTAGATGATTTTGAGCTTTTAGAACACCTTTTAATTCTTCTAGAAATCATCATAAAGAGATACTCAAAAGGAGACTACTTACTTGAAGAGAACCTCAAACACCCTTCCTTTTGATTTCTTCAAATAATCTTTAATGGTGGAGAGGCACAAACCCTAGTTCACGTAAGCGGACGGAAGATGAGAAAGGAGAAGGTTCGCGGACCACCAACATATATATATCCCTCAATCATGGGATTGGGTTGTACAAGAACCGTGATCCACAAGACTTAAGGAAAAATCTTATCCCTTTCCACATAAGTGGTAAACGACCAACAAAAAGTGGAAGAAAACAGAGGTAATACAAAGTTAACTAAACAACAGCACAACTGTACACAACTCAAGCCATTTCTTGCCCCATATCAAGATATGTACAAATGGGGAAAATCCAGTCTTGTTACCAAGAGGCATAATGCGCAGAGGAATTCTCATGCGACACATCTGGTTGATAGGTGTGAACAATCCCTGTAGTATAATCAAAATAATGATGATAGTCAGGGAAGCTGGAGTTTTCTATCCTTCGTTGGTTCGGGCTAGAAGAAGGATATTTATGATATCTGGGTTGTTCAGTATTAATAGTTTTAACACGACCAAAACCCTTTCCAGAAAGATTCTTAGACTTAACATAATTAAGTTTTTCTAAGAATTTAAAAACGCCTTCGAACGCTTTAAACAGATCTTTATCAATTGATTCATAATGATAGTATTCATCATAGAGATCAAGAGTTAATCTAGTGAAGTTCCATATCCTTGAGCGTATTGAACGTTTTCCCAATTTTTCTTTCATTTTATTTTTTCCTTCAGAAAGCTTCTTAACATCTAAATCTTCCCTTTTAGATGAAGTAAGATTATCATGAGAACCCAGAGGTTTTAACCATAACAATCTTTAAGGAATTTTGGCGTGCGTTACAGATGCCAGGAGCAAGTTTTCCAAAGAAATTTCCCATAGGGCAATTTATTTGGAACGAACAAACACAAACTTATTAGTTTTACCGTCTTTGCCTGCTCTGATACCAATTAAAAAAGCGGGGGTCTAACATTACCACCCAATATTTCGCTTAGCAATATGTATGGACTAACTCCGAAATACTTTGCTAGAGAATCAACTAGACAGTCAGACTCAATCTAGATAAAAGTATCTCAAGGAGTTAAAATCTCTCTCTTGATTTGATTTTTTACTCAAGCTAATAACAATAGAGAGTCTTTATCAAATACAAGGAATACTTGGACGGTACCAAAGACCAATGTCCAAGGATCAATCAATATCAATCAACAACCAAAGGTTGGATTTCCAATTGATGATCACGAACACACAACCTGTATTATTTCAATTATATAAAATATAATGCGGAAAAGAAATAACACAGACACCAGAAATTTTGTTAACGAGGAAACCGCAAATGCAGAAACCCCGGGACCTAGTCCAGATTGAATACACATTGTATTAAGCCGCTACAGACACTAGCCTACTGCAAACTAACTTCGGACTGGACTATAGTTGAACCCCAATCAGTCTCCCACCGATCCAAGGTACAGTTGTACTCCTACGCCTCCGATCCCAGCAGGATACTACGCACTTGATTCCCTTAGCTGATCTCACCCACAACCAAGAGTTGCTGCAACCCAAAATCACAGACTTGATAATAAACAGATCTGTCTCACACAGAAAAGTCTATCAAAGGATAAATATGTCTCCCACAGATAAACCCTAGGTTTTGTTCCGTATTATAATATAAAATCAAGGTGAACAAGAACCAATTGATAATCCTATCTTATATTCCCGAAGTATAGCCTAGATTAATCAATCCTTCCTGACTACACAAGCGGATTGTCGAGGAATCACAAACAGTGAGACGAAGATGTTTGTGACTTCTTTATCTTTCCTATCGGAGAACTCTCACGATATCAATCCAATCAATTGATTGTACTCGTACGATAGAAGATGCAAGATTAGATCACACAACTACGATAAAGTAGTATCGGTCTGGCTTCACAATCCCAATGAAGTCTTTAAGTCGTAAACCTGATTTTATAGAAGAAAATCAAAGGTTGATGGAGATTGGCTCTAGCGGGAGCACTAGTAGCACACATTTGTGTGGGGATTAGTATTTCACAATGCTAGATGTCTCCTTTATATAGCCTTCGAATCAGGGTTTTGCCTTAGTTACAAAGCAATCCTTATTCACCGTTAGATGAAAACCTGATTTAGATTCAAGCTGATATTTCTCAACCGTTAGATCGAAAACTTAGCTTGTCACACACACTTGGGTAGACGTTTACTGGGTTCGTGAAAACCATGCCCAAACGTGTACGTGTATGTTGGTTCAACATAGTAACCCAAAAGGTTAACCATATGAGCATTTCTTATTAACCTTGTTCTTCTTCACCATAACTAGTTCAACTGACTCAAATGAACTAGTTAAATAGTTATTCAATTGCTATGAGATCTTATGTAACTACACAAGACATAATTGAAACAAAGATGATTCGATTCGATTGAATCGGCTCATGAACATTATAGCCACGGTTTGCATAAAGCATTCCTTGGTGATTTAATGTTTCATGTTCAGAGCACATCTTTAGATCATAACCTTTTAAGTTCACAAAAAAGTTCGCGGACTTAAGTTAATCGGCTGAGTTTTCCAAACTCAGCGGAAATTCTCGGAAAGAGAACTTCCGCCAGTTCACAGACTGAGTTCGCGGACTTAGCACACAAACGAGTTTTGGAAAATCCAGCAGAATTTCTCGGTCGAGAACTTCCGACAGTTCGCGGACTGAGTTTACGGACTGGGTTCGCGGACTTGGCAAGCCAATTCCACAATCCTATCGATTTCTCTTGATCAACAAAGTTTGAAAACTTCGGTTCAAGGAATACATGGTTATGTAATCTAAAATCTAATTTCAACCATTGAGACATTATCAGAGGACGCTATGTAGCCGTTATTCACATACCGATTCACGTTAGAGCAATTCTCAAAGTGATTGAAACTTTTCATGACTTTCGTCACTAGGTGAAGATAAACTTGATCAAAGAAAAACGCTTTACCAACACACGATTTCGAGATAAAAGATAAGCAATTAATGCTCAGCTCAAAATGTCAAATGTGTATGATCTAATCTATATAGCATACGACTTTTGTCTCATAAGAAGTAGGAGATAGAAGAGATAAATTTTGAGTGATAGATAAGTTCAAGTCTCCACATACCTTTTTGTTGATGAAGTTCTACGGTTCCTTGGATAGATCTTAGTTGTTGTATGATGAATCCCCATGAAGTCCTTGAGCTCAACTACACATTTCTGTCCTAGTCCGAGACTTAGATATGTAGGATAGAAATCAAGACTTATAGTTTTGATCACTAACATTGACAAACATGCTTGAGATAGCAACACATGCGAGGTTGACCGAGCTATGCTCTAAAAATCTCCCCCTTTGTCAATTTTAGTGACAAGACTATTAATACATATGGAATACAAAAAAAAAAGATAAACTTTAGTGGCTCCTATTCCATAGTCTAATCTTCAACGTTCCTTGAAATCTTCGTCCTTCCAAGTACTCCAATGATCTCAAAGGTTGTAAGTTTAGCACCATCGTTGTTGAAGATCCGTAGCTATAACAATAAGAGAAATCGAGATCCTCTCATTATTATACAGTGTCATAGTATTATTATATAACATTAAAGTCCAATTGTATCATGACTTTAACAATAATACTACGGTGATATGTATCACTCCCCCTTAGTCAATACTCCATCTCGATCATGGAAACCACTCCCCCTTACACAATTATCCGAAAACCATATGTATTTGTAGTGTGAACTACAATATTTCTCCCCCTTTTTGTTAATAAAATTGTCAAAGGTACAAGAATGGGATCATAATGAAATTTCCACAAGAGACATTTCATGACCAAAAGAAAAATACATACCAACTTAATTTAGATGCAATCTAATAGCCGAAGCTAACAATATTCATCAAGGAGTTTTAAGATACCAGATAACCCCTATAAAATTCCACAGCCGCACTCCCCGCAAGATATTACCATTAAGCACAAGTTCAAAAGAACTCTCCCCCATTTGATGTCATTCCCGAGAGAACAACAAGAGAGACCTTAATTTCGAAAGAAAAGAAGGATTTTTTATTGGACACCAAAAACCATAAGAATGATTTTCTATATCCAAAGCTCAACCAAATTAACCATAAGTAAACCCATGATTAATTCGATTGGAATACGCAACTAAATCAAACCACAAAGGTGATCAATTTAATTGAAAGTGCTCAACATAAGTAAACTCACGGAGCTAAGACTAAGTCAATCACACGGAGATGACTAATACCGTTCAAATACTCAACACAAGGAAAACCTTACGGAATATATGACTACATTAACCAAAGAACATGATAGTGTAGCCTTTCATATACTCAACACAAGAACTTGTGGAATATATGAAAACCCAACTAAATTAATTACAAGAGAACCTATAATTAATCTAATTGGAATAAAAACAACCAAACTAATCAACAAAGTAATTAATTTTATGGAACCCCGACTAAGTTCATCATAGAGTATGACAACCTTAATCGTACATGTACTCAACATAAAAAAGAAGACTTATGGAGTACTAACTAAATAACCAAACTAGTTGATTAATTTAGTTCATAATGCTCGACATATAGCATCTTATGGAACAACCAACAAAGCCAAGGTAAATCGACTTAGTTGTAAGGTGCTCAACATAAGACACACAATGGAGCCTTCACGATAAAACATAATAAAATGGATCAATGAAGAATACCGTGGATAACATACGAGGATCTATTCTATTTTCCATCGTAATGATATAATAGACTTTATCCTTGTTGAACAAAAGATTTTATCCTATTTTCTATCAAATACATGATTGTATAGGCATAACTTTTGTATATGTCAAAAGCCCATTCGTCCTTTCATCAATATGAATACCGATTCATGAGCGACTTTACTTTTGACTGCAATATGGGACCTTCAAGTTCACGGACGCAAACAATACATATCCCATAAAAATATTGCAATATCACAAACTATTAAAATACTGCAATAAACATCATCCTCCAAATATTTTTAGAATTTAATAACCAATAAACCTAAAAAATAACATAAGAAGATAAAAACAAAAATAGCTATGTGTAGTCACAATCATCGCTATTCAAAGCACTAGTTATTCTTCAAACTAATCCAAAAAGAAGACACACTAGGAAAATAAGAAGATGCATTACTCGTCACCTTCATCATCGAACAATTTCCAAGTAGCTTGAATTGAATCCAACTCTTCCTTGAGCTCGGGACACTTGGTTCCAATTAACGACACTTGATCTTTTAAGCACTTTACTCTTTCATTTACCTTGCACACACCCTTGTAAACTTTTTGAATAAGACTCAAGGTGGTAGGGTCTTCAACATCAAGAGAAGTACCTCTTTGTCGCTTGCGAACATTTTCCCTTATACGCCGAAAAGTACATGGACGAACAAGTTTGGGAACCCCAAGAGAATTTCCAATAAAATCAAGTCCACGATCACGGCAAATTTGGCTAATCAAACAAGGATAGCCTAACATCTTGATGTGAGAAGTCATCGTCATCATTTGAAAGATGATAATGCCACAAATATCAAGATCTGTATTGTCAGATGCAAGGAAGAAGACCAATTCCGCAAACTCATAACTCCAACAAGAATTCTCAATTGTGGAGGGACAAAGGTTAGAGATACCGAGTTTTCAAAATGCCATTAAAGCAATACTAAGATCATTAGTAGGAAACTTTCCTTGACTCCAAACATCCTTCTTTCCACAAAGTCCAATAGAGATATCATCATATGAAGGACGTTCATCACTTGGTCTAGGTAACCTTACGTTGCCCAACGGTATTTTGGTGACCCTTGAAATTAACTCTTTATTAACAAGAAACCTTTCTCTAATTATCATGGATTTGAATTCCATCTTCTTAAGATCAACATCATGAATGTTGCCATAGAAAATCCTTGTTAGAGAATCAAAACCTTCACCGAGGCCATTAAAGATATTCCCAAGATTGAACTTTTTGAAGCAAGCTAAATCCTCTTCATATCCACTAAAAGTTTCCAATTTTTTTTCTAGAATGAAACCTTTGGAAGCAATCCTATCAAAAGTTTCTAGCACAAGAATCATTCACAAACCTAATTCTAAGAGAAATTTGATCACAAGGTGGATTCAAG
Source organism: Papaver somniferum (assembly GCF_003573695.1). Taxonomy (NCBI): domain Eukaryota; kingdom Viridiplantae; phylum Streptophyta; class Magnoliopsida; order Ranunculales; family Papaveraceae; genus Papaver; species Papaver somniferum. Next base: position 35,700,737 of record NC_039366.1, read on the forward strand.
CTAGATAATTTTGAGCTTTTAGAACTCCTTTTCATTCTTCTAGAAATCATCATAAAGAGATACTCAAAAGGAGATTACTTACTTGAAGAGAACCTCAAACACCCTTCCTTTTGATTTCTTCAAAGAAGCTTTAATGGTGGAGAGGCACAAACCCTAGTTCACGTAAGCGGACAGAAGATGAGAAAGGAGAAGGTTCGCGGACCGCCAACATATATATATCCCTCAATCATGGGATTGGGTTGTACAAGAACCGTGATCCACAAGACTTAAGGAAAAATCTTATCCCTTTCCACATAAGTGGTAAACAACCAACAAAAAGTGGAAGAAAACAGAGGTAATACAAAGTTAACTAAACAACAGCACAATTGTACACAACTCAAGCCATTTCTTGCCCCAAATCAAGATATGTACAAATGGGGAAAAGACAGTCTTGTTACCAAGAGGCATAATGAGCATAGGAATTCTCATGCGACACATCTGGTTGATAGGTGTGAACAGTTCCTGTAGTATAATCAAAATAATGATGATAGTCAGGGAAGCTGGAGCTTTCTATCCTTCTCTGGTTCGGGCCACTAGTACAAAAATGGGCTTAGATGACAATTAAAAACTGTCACCAAAATGCTTATATGACAGTTTTGGAAAAATATTGGACTGTCACCAAAGCCTCTGTTACGAAAGGTCTTTAAGAAATTGTTACAGAATTGTGGCTATAGCATAACTGTTTCTTTATAAAACTGTCGTTGTTGAGAACTTACTGTAACATTTTGTAAATGGAACTGTCATCATAAACTCGATTTCTTGTGTTAAGATGGCAGTTCCTTCGTAAACCTGTCATAGTTGATAATTTACAATGATAGTTTTTTAGTAAACGCAGTCACTGTCAACTATCTTCTGCGACATATTTTCTGTAAAGCTGTCATCGTACTTCCTTTTCAGTATCATAATTTCCGTACTACTGTATTGGATAATTTGATTTGTAGTGAGTTAATGTTACGTTATTGGTGATACTTTAAATTGAAGATAAATCTAAAAGAAACAATTTTACTACTTAAATACCTTGTTATTTATGAAATTCAAGGTTCGAACACAATGATAAAACCAAAGATAAAACTAAATAAATAAATTACTATCTTTTTTGCCTTACAATAGAGAGTATTTACAGAACTCTAATTCTCTAAAGTAGCTTCCACTACCTTAGATTTCTTGAAATTCAATGCTCTAACTTAGCTTCTGCGCCTCTTGATTGGAGGTCTTGTGCACTCCATTATTAGAGGATTTGTGTAGTCATAGCCTTCATTGTAGACTTCTGAAGGAAAGCAATCCTGATAGGTACCTGCAAAGTGGATCACATTTCGCAAACATTAAAAGATGCCAAAAAATTGTAGACACAATCCAAAACATGCCGAGACAAGGTAACGAAACCGAACATCCTTCATCCTAGCCGTCTTGTAGTATTGCACTCATTTGTTCTATATGCGAAGAACATTTTGATTGTCTCAAAAAGAAACTAAGGCTTACTTGAAACTGTTGGATAATCTTCAACATAGAAATCACTAACAAGTTGGTTAGGATAAGAATAGGAAATACATGAAGGTCTAAGAATTAGGAGCTAGCTAGTTCTAAGATAAGGAAAGACATGTAATAAGGTAATAGGACTAGGAAAAGGAATTCATAGTTCCATATATATATGAACACCAAAGTTGTGGTTGATAATATGAGCAAGATTAGAGCTTGTGTTTAGTTTTGAGAGATTTTCTAAACATCAATAAAGAGAGTTGTCTTTATATAAGCTAAGTTTCATCTTGCAGTTTCCATTAATTGGTATCAGAGCTTGTCTACACCGAGCCATGGGAGACGAGAGCACCATCATACGTGAAAAAGATTTCACGCCACCATCAATACAAGTTCCAATCCTCAACGCCACAAAATACACAGTATGGTCCATGAGAATGAAGGTACTGATGAAAATCTACAAATTTTGGGAAACAATTTATCCTGGTACATTGGACCCAGACAAAAACAATGTTTCCATTGGATTACTCTTTCAAGCAATACCAGAATGTCTTCTTCTACAAGTTGGTGAACAGGAAACTTCAAAGAAAATTTGGGATGCACTAAAGGCACGTAATCTCGGAGATGATCGAGTTAAAGAAGCTCGTCTGCAAACCTTAATGTCTGAATTTGAAAGAGTGAAGATGAAAGACACTGATACTATTGATAGCTTTGCAAGAAAGTTATCAGAGATAGCCTCAAAAGCTGCATCACTTGGACAAACTATTGAAGAGAACAATCTTGTCAAGAAGTTTCTCAATAGTTTACCAAGATCCAAGTATATTCATATCATAGACTCTCTCGAACAAGTCTTAGATTTAAAGAAGACTAGCTATGAAGATATAATTGGAAGATTGAAAGCATATGAAGACAGAATCCTTGATGAAGAAAACAATGGAGAAACTCAAGGAAAACTCTTGTACACAAACTCTTACCAACAAAACTCTGCGACAAGAGGAAGAGGTCATGGAAGAGGTGGTAGAGCAAACAGAGGCCGAGGAAGGGGATGAAGGTTTAACTCACAAGATAGAACAACAAGTCAGAATGATCAAAACCAAGGGAAAGAAAAGAAGGATAGATCAAACATTATTTGTTACAGATGTGATAAACCAGGACACTTCTCCTCTGTATGCCCTGAAAGAATACAAAAGATGGAAGAAGCAAACAAGAATGAAACAAGGGAAGCAGATACAGCTCTTTTGATGCACGAAGTTGTATTCTTAAACGAAGGAAAACTAATACCAAAGAACTACGAATCAAAGGATGGAGAAGAAGGAATATGGTATTTAGATAATGGATCCAGCAATCACATGACTGGTAAGAGACACTACTTTTTTGAACTCAATGAGAAAATCAAAGGACAAGTGAAGTTTTGGGATGGATCTTCTGTAGAAATTGAAGGGAAAGGATCAATTCCATTTCAGAGCAAGACCGGAGAACACAAGCTTGTCACAAACATCTACTTCATCCCAAACTTACAAAGCAACATTCTAAGTTTAGGACAAGCTACAGAAGTTGGATGTGATGTTAGAATGCGACAAGATTATCTAACAATTCATGACCCAAGTGGAAGACTTTTAGTTATAGTCTCACACTCACAGAATAGACTCTACAAGATAAGTCTCATGATTGGAAGGCTAATGTGTCTGAATATAAGACTGGAAGATCATACATGGAAGTGGCACGCAAGGTTAGGACACATAAGTTTCAGAACCTTAAAAACTATGTCTCAGAACAAGATGGTTCGAGGGATACCACAGATAAACGATGAATCAAGGATCCGTGAATCATTTTGCAAAGCATACGCAAAAGTTGATTCTGCAACTCTTAAGAAACTGGATGATCGATCTCATACTCTTGTGCATCTAGGAATTGAGCCTGGATCCAAAGCTTACAGATTATTCAATCCAACAAAGAAAAGAGTAATAGTGAGTCGAGATGTGGTATTCGATGAAAAAGCAAACTGGAACTGGAAAGAAACTAATGATGGACCAAGTAGGGATCCAGAAATGTTTCACATGAGACGGGGTCAAGTAATTGATGAAGGCGAAGGACCCATAATCATCAATACCAATGGAAACAATGATGTTAATCAAGAAGAAGAAGAGAATAATGAAAACACTGAGAATAACTAAGAAGAAGAAGAAGAAGAAGAAGAAGAAGAAGAAGAAGAGGAGGAGATCGATGAAATAACTCAACCCATTCCACTGCGAAAATCAACAAGACAAATACAAAAGCCACAGTATCTGGAGGATTATGTTCTTCAAGCTGCAGAAGAATGTGAGATTATGCTACTTTCTGTTAATGATGAACCAAGGAATTTTCAGGAAGCAAAGGTCTCGACTAAATGGACAAAAGCATGTAGAGAAGAAATTATTTCAATCAACAGAAACAAGACTTGGTTTCTAGTTGATAAGCCAGGTGGGGTAAAAGTGATTGGTCTCAAGTGGATCTTCAAGGTTAAAAGAAATGCTGATGGAACTATTAACAAATATAAGGCAAGACTTGTAGCTAAGGGATACGTTCAAGAATTAGGCATAGACTTTGATGAAGTTTTCGCACCAGTTGCTAGACTAGAGACAATTCGTCTCTTAATAGAAGAAGCTGCATCAAACTCATGGGAAATTCACTACTTAGACGTTAAGACAGCATTCTTACATGGTGAATTGCGAGAAGATGTGTATGTTGAACAACCAGAAGGTTTTGAAGTAAAAGGACAAGATCATAAGGTTTATAAGTTATCAAAAGCTCTATATGGTCTAAGACAAGCTCCTCGATCCTGGAATACAAAGTTAGATCAAATCTTAAAGGGAATGAGATTCATAAAGTGTTCTAAAGAAACTTCTGTATACAGAAAAGAAGAAAATGGGACACTACTAGTAATTGCAGTCTATGTAGATGATCTATTTGTGACTGGCAATTCTCTCAAGGTGATCTGTGAGTTCAAGAAAGATATGTCATCTAAGTTTGAGATGTCTGATCTTGGGAAACTCACATATTATCTAGGCATAGAAGTTCATCAAGGGATAGATGGAATTCAGATCAAACAAGAAAGTTATGCAAAGAAAATTCTACAGGAAGCAGTACTTGAAACTTGTAATCCAACTAAGATACCAATGGAGTTTGGACTTAAAGTTTCAAAGGCACAAGAAGAAGCAGAGATTGATTCAACGAGTTATAGAAGAAATGTTGGATGCCTTAGATACTTATTACACACAAGACCAGATTTGGATTTCTCTGTGGGAGTAGCAAGTCGTTATATGCAGAGTCCACGTAAGTATCATGTTGATGTAATAAAGCGGATATTGAGATATCTAAGAGGAACAATCAGCTGTGGATTGAAGTATGGTCGAGGAGGATCAAAAGGAATTGTTGGGTATAGTGACAGCGGTCATAATATTGACCAAGATAATGGAAAAGGTACAACTAGTCATATATTTTATCTAGGAGAAGCACCTATTACATGGTGTTCACAGAAGCAAGACACTGTAGCCCTCTCATCCTGTGAAGCTGAGTTTATGGCCGCAACAGAAGCAACTAAACAATCAATATGGCTTCAAGAACTGTTGGGTGAAATCAAAGGAAGAGAACCTGAAAAAGTTCTCATCAAGATTGATAATAAGTCTGCAATTGCACTCACTAAAAATCCAGTGTTTCATGGGAAGACGAAACACATTCACAAAAGATATCATTTCATACGAGAATGTATCGAGAAGAAGATTATCAACGTTGAACACATACCAGGAACTGAGCAGAAAGCAGATATATTGACAAAGGCATTAGCTCGGATCAAGTTTGAAGAAATGAGACAACTGATTGGAGTACAAGATATGTCACGGGTAAGGTTGAAGCTTAACGGGGAGAATGTTGGATAATCTTCAACATAGAAATCACTAACAAGTTGGTTAGGATAAGAATAGGAAATACACGAAGGTCTAAGAATTAGGAGCTAGCTAATTCTAAGATAAGGAAAGACATGTAATAAGGTAATAGGACTAGGAAAAGGAATTCATAGTTCTATATATATGAACACCAAAGTTGTGGTTGATAATATGAGCAAGATTAGAACTTGTGTTTAGTTTTGAGAGATTTTCTAAACATCAATAAAGAGAGTTGTCTTTATATAAGCTAAGTTTCATCTTGCAGTTGCCATTTAGAAACCAGATAATACAGTGGATGAAGAACTGTTCTTCGAAAAATTGATGTAGTTGCAACCATGACACAAAATTCCTGAATTGGAAAATCTCTCACAGTTTCCTGTACACACAGAAAAAAAATCACTTACCCATATAATGTAATAGGTAATAATTGTAAACACAATCTTGAACACTGCATACAACTGAACATGCCAAATTAAGTAATCAAGGAAAGAAACAGGCATCTCGTATCTCATCCCAGGTAATTTTGTGCTTTAGTAGAATGGAAGAAAAATAATTTGATGATAATTAACGCATCCCGTAGAACCATGGACCAATGAAAATGAATAAAGAGATATAATATCTATATGCCTACTTCAAGAGTTTTTGAGTATTCAAAAATTTTCTTCGTTAGAGTACCAGCTTCCACTTCACCATTAACAAGTGGTCGAGCACTTGGTGAATCGGTATATTAAAAATAATAAGCAGTATAGTTCAAGTTGTTCAAATTTTTATTAGTGATGAAGAGTTATATTTGAGGGATAAGTATAAGTGTGACTATACTTTCATTCCCTGGGTAAAAGTAATAACAAACCGTTAATTGTTTGTCCAACAAAAGAATGAGCACATGAACTAAATGCTCAAGTGAGCAATGGCATGATATGTACCTGAAATGGAAAATAGTTTAGGAGCTCACCATAATTTACATCCAACGCAACAAAAAACCACGCCATTATGCCTGGTCTAATTATCTCTCAGCTTCTCAGATTTTACGCCTAGAAATTGACAAATATATTCATTAGAAATGAGACATGGAAAATATAACTACACTGGAAGGATTAAAATGATTAGAGTTTAAAATAACACGATAAGCAAGGGCCCAATTAGAAAAAAGAAACCTTTGATTCTTAAGTAGCCAAGTCCTCTTCACGATAACAACAATTCTACCAATGATTGAAAGCATGAGGATAAAAAGCTTTGGTGGCATACTGGCATGTGGTCGAACGAAATTAAAATTAAGGAAACAACTTATTTGGGCACGAACCTGAGCTAGCATTGGATGTTATGGTGATTTGGTTATTTGATTATGCTATGATTGTGGAGCTCAGTCGGAAGTTTTAGGACACCTACACGATAACAAATGAAATCAGAAACCACTTGGCCAATGGGCCACCTCTTGGATGAGATATATAACTAATAAAAACACTCCTCAAGCTTGATAGGAAGAATCTTAAACAAATGATGCTTAGACAGCTAACTAACCTCAAAGTCTGATCCTGACTGTCAAATCAAAGGATTCAAAGTAAACTTTGATGTATTAAAATCTAAACACACATGGATCTTGTGACAAAATATCAACTATTTCACTAAAACAGAGAGAGACCATATTCTCTGCCATAAGAGATACCAGGCATAAAAAACGACTAAAGCCATCATATGGCATTTATAATCTTATATACCTGACATAACTCACCATACTGGTTTTATGTGCTAAGAAAAAATTGCATCAGATTTGTCTAAATCAGGATTGAGACAACGCCATTGGGGATGTATGTCTTTCAAATTTACTTTGATTCTACTCAAGATGCCTAGACAAAGGCACAACTGAATGCAAGTTATATTTTTAACTGTTCATATAATATAACTTAATGAAATTAAAGTAAGGAAAAATGATCCGGAAATCCAAGTTAAAATCAGTTTGAATGCCTATATCTGAATTAAATTCTGCATAATAATGTCTCACTAGGGCCTCATACAAAAGAAACATATCTGGAAAACAAACTAAACTGAAAAAGTAAAAATAAACCCAAATCATAAACTAGGGATTTCAATAATAAAAAAAACCCGAAAACTTATACCTTGTAAGAAATCACATACTTAATAATCTTCGCAACCACCATCAAGAACACAATCAAGTAACTCCGGACCATAATTTTTCCCGAGAGAAGAAATCAAGAGATTCCTGTGGTTTTCTAATGGAGATTAGGCAGAGAGAGCTTTAAAGCTCGATTTCTTTGGAAAAGAACAAAATGGAAATATTTAAGAGCAAGCAAGATAGTGAGTGATCCAGAGATAATGATTGAAGCAAGAGATGAAACCTAGATTGAAGTAAAAGATGACCATATTTTGCTAATAGGAGACCATGAGAAGAGAGAGATGAGAATTATTGAAAGAGATTAGGATTTTCGTGTAAGGAGTGGAGATGGGTGATGGCATTGGGAAATTGTGTTTAAGCATTCTCTTCTGGGGTTTCCAACGGAACTGAGAGGCGAAGATGTCAAGAGACCCACTAGCAGAAGTTACAAAACTGACCGACCACACCACAGACCACGACAATGACTAGTTAGGGACTCAAACTAACAACTTCGTGCGTATGAGAATGCTTTATGGTAGATTATATGAACAGTAGCAGTTTTGGAGCAGAGCTGTCATTATAAATGGAAGTAGCGGTAATTGAACGAACTGTTACGTATGAGTTTACACTTCCATAACAGTTCTTTCATTTGACAGTTGCATAAGCTTAAGATAAGCAACAGTTTATAAAATGCTACTGTACATCAGTGTATGGCAACGTAAATTAACAAAAACTGTCATTGTATAAACATTCGGCATCAGTTTAAAAACTGCCAGGATTGTTTACCAACATTAGTGAGAGTTATAGTTAAAAACGGTCACTTATATTTCATACCTTTTTCTTTTGTAACAGTTCATTTATGAACTGTCATGGTTTTCAATAGTGAACTGTCACCAAAGCCCATATTTGTACTAGTGGGCTAGAAGAAGGATATTTCTGATATCTGGGTTGTTCAGTATTAATAGTTTTAACACGACCAACACCCTTTCCGGAAAGATTCTTAGACTTAATAGAATTAAGTTTTTCTAAGAATTTAAAAACGCCTTCGAACGCTTTAAACAGATCTTTATCAATTGATCCATCATGATAGTATTCATCATAGAGATCAAGAGTTAATCTAGTGAGGTTCCATATCCTTGAGCGTATTGAACGTTTTCCCAAAAAAAAATTCATTTTATTTTTTCCTTCAAATTGCTTCTTAAGGAGGTTCCATATCCATACCCTTTTAGATGAAGTAAGATTATCATGAGAACTCAGAGGTTTTAACCATAACAATCTTTAAGGAATTCTGGCGTGCGTTACAGATGTCAGGAGCAAGTTTTCCAAAGAAATTTCCCATAGGGCAATTTATATGGAACGAATAAACACAACCTTATTAGGTTTACCGTGTTTGCCTACTCTGATACCAATTAAAAAACGGGGGGGGGGGGGGGGGGGGTCTAACAACACCACCCAATATTTCGCTTAGCAATCTGTATGGACTAACTCCGAAATACTTTGCTAGAGAATCAACTAGACAGTCAGACTCAATCTAGATAAAAGTATCTCAAGGAGTTAAAATCTCTCTCTTGATTTGATTTTTTACTCAAGCTATAAACAATAGCGAGTCTTTATCAAATACAAGGAATACTTGGATGGTACCAAAAACCAATGTCCAAGGATCAATCAATATCAATCAACAACCAAAGGTTGGATTTCCAATTGATGATCACGAACACACAACCTGTATTATTTCAATTATATAAAATATAATGCGGAAAAGAAATAACACGGACACCAGAAATTTTGTTAACGAGGAAACCGCAAATGCAGAAACCCCGGGACCTAGTCCAGATTGAATACACATTGTATTAAGCCGCTACAGACACTAGCCTACTGCAAACTAACTTCGGACTGTACTATAGTTGAATCCCAATCAGTCTCCCACCGATCCAAGGTATAGTTGTAATCCTACGCCTCTGATCCCAGCAGGATACTGCGCACTTGATTCCCTTAGCTGATCTCAACCACAACCAGGAGTTGTTGCAACCCAAAATCAGAGACTTCATAATAAACAGATCTGTCTCACACAAAAAAGTCTATCAAAGGATAAATATGTCTCCCACAGATAAACCCTAGGTTTTGTTCCGTATTATAATATAAAATCAAGGTGAACATGAACCAATTGATAATCCGATCTTATATTCCTGAAGTATAGCCTAGATTAATCAATCCTTCCTGACTACACAAGAGGATTATCGAGGTATCACAAACAGTGAGACGAAGATGTTTGCGACTTCTTTATCTTGCCTATAGGAGAACTCTCGCGATCTCAAGCCAATTAATCGATTGTACTCGTACGATAGAAGATGCAAGATCAGATCACACAACTACGATAAAATAGTATCGGTCTGGCTCATAATCCCAATGAAGTCTTTAAGTCGTTAACCTTATTTTACAGAAGAAAATCAAAGGTTGATGGAGATCGACTCTAGCGGGCGCACTAGTAGCACACAGACATGTGGGGATTAGTTTTGCACAATGTTAGATGTCTCCTTTATATAGCCTTCAAATCAAGGTTTTCCCTTAGTTACAAAGAAATCCTTATTCATCGTTAGATGAAAACCTGATTTAGATTCAAGCTAATATTTCTCAACCGTTAGATCGAAAACTTAGCTTGTCACACACACTTTGGTAGACGTTTACTGGGTTCTTGAAAACCATGCCCAAACGTGTACGTGTATGTTGGTTCAACATAGTAACCCAAAAGGTTACCCATATGAGCATTTCATATTAACCTTGTTCTTCTTCACCATAAATAGTTCAACTGACTCAAATGAACTAGTTAAAGAGTTTTTCAATTTCTATGAGATTTTATGTAACTACACAAGACACAATTGAAACAAAGATGATTCGATTCGATTGAATCGTCTCATGAACATTATAGAAACGGTTTGCATAAAGCATTCCTTAGTAATTTAATGTTTCATGTTCAGAGCACATCTTTAGATCATAATCTCTTCAGTTCACAAACAAGTTCGCGGACATAATTTAATCGGTTGAGTTTTCCAAAATCAACGGAAATTCTCGGAAAGATAACTTCCGCCAGTTCGCGGACTGAGCACACAAACGAGTTTTGGAAAATCCAACAGAAATTCTCGGTCGAGAACTTCCGACAGTTCGCGGACTTGGCAAGCCAATTCCACAATCCTCCCGATTTCTCTTGATCAACAAAGTTCGAAAACTTCGGTTCAAGGAATACATGGTTATGTAATCTAAACTCTCATTTCAATCATTGAGACATTCTCAGAGGACGCTATGTAGCCGTTATTCACAGACCGATTCACGTCAGAGCAATTCTCAAAGTGATTGAAACTTTTCATGACTTTCGTCACTAGGTGAAGATAAACTTGATCAAAGCGAAACGCTTTACCAACACACGATTTCGAGATAAAAGATAAGCAATGAATGCTCATCTCGAAATGTCAAATGTGTATGATCTAGTCTATATAGCATACGAATTTTGTCTCATAAGAAGTAGGAGATAGAAAAGATAGACTTTTGAGTGATAGATAAGTTCAAGTCTCCACATACCTTTTTGTTGATGAAGTTCCACGGTTCCTTGTATAGATCTTCATCGTTATATGATGAATCGCCATGAAGTCCTTGAGCTCAACTACACTTTTCTATCCTACTCCGAGACTTAGCTATATAAGATAGAAATCAAGACTTATAGTTTTGATCACTAACATTGACAAACATGCTTGAGATAGCAACGCATGCGAGGTTGACCGAGCTATGCTCTAACAGATATGACACCTGAAAAAGCATGGAGTGGAAGAAATCCTAGTTTAAGACATCTCAAGGTATTTGGTTGCATATCCTATGCACATATACCTACAAAAATACACAAGAAACTTGATAATAAAAGTGAAAAGTGTATTTTCATTGGTTACAACAGTGCAACTAAAGGATATAAGTTATTGAATCCTATAACAGGAAATATAGTAATAAGTAGAGATGTGATTTCTGAGGAAGAAGCTAAGTGGGAATGAAACTCAAAAGTATCAAGAAAAGTTGTTAGTGAAACACCATTAATTGAAGTAGAAGAAGAAAGACCAATAGAAGTGATAGAAGATGAAGAAAGAATTGATACAACTTTACAACAAGAAACAAGTATGTAATCGTACTGTGCCATCCCGTTTGACTGATTATGTTATTCGTAGAGATGATGAAGAAGATGAAGAACTAGTAAATTTTGCTTTATTTGGAGATTGTGATCCAGTTGAGTTTGAAGAAGCCTCAAAGAATCAGGGATGGAGACAAGCTATGGATATTGAAATACAAGCAATTGAAAAAAAATACATGGAAACTTACTTCTCTTCCAGAAGAAAAGAAAGCTATTGGTGTTAAATGGGTCTATAAGAAAAAATATAGACCAGATGGAGATATAAAGCGTCTTAAAGCAAGATTTGTAGCAAAAGGCTATCAGCAAAAACTTGGTATTAATTATTTTGAAGTTTTTGCACCTGTTGCAAGGTTATATACTGTTTGAATGATTATAGCTCTAGCAACACAGAATAATTGGAAAATATTTCAGATGGATATGAAGTCAACCTTCTTAAATGGATCATTGGAAGAAGAAGTTTGTGTTGATCAAACATCTGGTTATATCAAGGAAGGAAAAGAAAATCAAGTCTACTAGCTAAAGAAAGCATTGTATGGCTTGAAGCAAGCAACACATATTTTCTTGAAAAAGGTTTTGAGAAATGTCCTTATGAACACACTTTGTATGTGAAGTCAGATGCTCAAGGGAATCAGATCATAGTCTGCCTCTTTGTAAATGATCTTATTTTCACAGGAAATAATGCTGAGATGATTAATAAATTCAGGGAGTCCATGATTAGAGAATTTAAGATGACAAATTTGGGTTTGATGTCATAATTTCTTGGGCTTGAAGTTTTACAATCTGATAAAGGTATTTTTGTGTCACATCAAAGGTATGCAAAGACTATTTTGGATCGTTTCAAGATGAGTAACTGTAAGGAAATTAGAACTCTAGTAGAAGAGAGGCTGAAATTAGAAAAATAAGGCAAGGGAGAATGTATTAATCCTACACATTTCAAACAACTTGTAGGAAGTCTAAGATATTTAACTTCTACAAGACCTGACAGTTTTTATGGAGTTGGTCTTGTTAGTAGGTTCATGGAAACACCATATCAATCTCATCTGCAAGCAGTATCTTAAAGTATGTGAAAGGTACAATTAATATAGGAATTTTCTATGGTGCTTCAAAGAATGCTGAGTTGATAGGTTATACTGACAGTGATTGGGCTGGAGATACTGAAGAAAGGAAAACATTTCAGGGTTTTCTTTTCATATGGGATCAGGTTATTTTTCTTGGTCATCAAAGAAGCAACAAGTGGTTGCATTGTCAACAGCAGAAGCTGACTATATAGCTACAACTGCTTGTACCACTCAAGATGTGTGGTTAAGAATAATGTTGAGTTCATTAAATCATGAGCAGATTAATCCAACAAGGATTGTATCTGACAAAAACTCATCTATTTCTCTTACAAGGAATCCAGTATTTCATGGAAGAAACAAGCATATTGATATAAAATATCATTAATTACATTCGTGAGCTAGTTAAAAATGGAGAAGTGGTTGTGAATTTCTGTCCTAGTTCTGAGCAGGTTGCAGATATATTTACAAAGCCCTTGAGAGCTGAGATATTTGAAGATTTACGTGAAGGACTTGGAATGATAAGTTTACATAGTCTTGGTTTGTGGGAGGCTGTTGGAAATCAAGTCTAACCAAGACTATGTTTAGAAGACGTATACTATTACTTGGTAGTCAAGTTTTTGAATATCTAGAAGTTGTTCTGTTTAGGAATGTCTAGAGATTGAAGTTAAGTTTTTTCTAGAAGTTTTCTTTGTTTAGGAGTTTGAGTTATGTTAGGTATGTTTTAGTATTTTTTGTTTTTAGAACTCTCGGTGTTATTGAGAATTATATGTAGGTTGAGAAGTTATGAAACAACGTACACCATAATTATTAATTAAGACGAGTTATTAAGAATTCTCTCTTGTTATGATCCTTTCCCGAGTCTTTGTGTATCAGATATCTACACTTGTCCCTAACCAAATTTATTGTTACGCCACTGTGAAGATCATATTTGAACTTTTATTTTTAATGATTTATTATGTTTACATCCCAATACGAGAACTTCTCTTCCACCAATGTCATATTTAATTCAAATTCTTAGTGAGAAGTTGGAAAGTGTAGAGATCCATTTTTGATGTACTGCCATATAGATATCTAAGCATTTAAAAAAAAACCTTTAAAAAACTTTTTCTTACTTATTAGGCCCCCACGGCTATAAAAGCACTAAAGATTGCAATAATACGCTTTTGGTTCTCTAACCACCTGATTCCATTTCTAGAAAATAGGTTTTCTTAAAATCGTAGTAAGTAACATCAGGATGACACATAAAAGATGATACCTTTTGATTCAAGCCTACGTTTTTATCATCTTTTTATTCAAGCCAACATCTTTATCAGCAAGTGTTACTGACAGAGGTGTGTATTGGTTACTTATTAAGTGCATATCTGCTTACATATCACTGGATTATAAAAAATGTAATGAAGAATACAAAGATATAGTAGATTATATAACAATAAAAACTATATCTATTATGAATTTGAGATTTCATAAAGTTATTAATATATGGAGACATAGTTAATATTTTGCACAAATCGCCTTTGTTTGAAAAACCGAAGTATGGAACTTCTTCAACCGCAAATTTCATGGTCAACTGTAATAATTATAACATGGGGTATTTTCTGGCGGACAAAATGTATCCAACATGTTCAGCTTTAGTTCAATCTTACACTGAGATACCCGAGCACGAAGAAAACCGTGATAGAATGTGTTTTAACAAGAAGCAGATAGGATGCAGGAAGGATATTGAACTAGAATTTGGAAAATAGAAGAGGAAGTTTCATGTTCTTTGTGGACCATGTCGATCGTTTAAACCAATAGGAATGAATAAGGTTATACTCGCATGCATCATTTTTGATAATATGGTAATAGAGGAGACCCAACGAGATACCAGTTGGACAAGTTATGCAGAAAAAGATTTTAGGAAAAAAGTTCAACCTTCATATGGTGCCTGGAAGAGAGTATAATATAGTAGAAGACATAATCCAAAAAATATAAATTATATCTAAGACTAAGGGAGGATCTCACTGCGCACAATTGGGACGAATTCGGAAGAAGAACCCCTCGGTGAATTGGTTTTTTGTTGTTTTATAGTTATCATTTCAATCATTTTAGTTATATTAAAGTAGTTTGGTTCGTGTAATTTATTTTTTATAATTTTGATTTCCGTAATTTGAATTAAGGATTACATTGAATTTCAAACTAACTATTATGTCCGGAGTTTAAAAATAATAACTAAACATATGTAATGGCATTATTGTTATGTTCATCTAATATGTCGTCCTCTTCACCAGAATATGGTGTTGGGCGTCGCCATTTCTTGCGTGCTTAATTTTTATCAAATTCATCTTATGAAACTCGTAATTGTGCAACATTCATCCTTGATGTGTCTATTCAAAATATTTTCTTTGATGTACACATTAAAAAATATTATTCCACCGCCTGACAACCTTTCTTATGTTTTTACAGTTATTTACTTATGCCTTACTATTTTAAAAATATTGGGTATTCTTATTTTTCAAAAAAAAAATTGAATTATGAATTTTGAAGTTGATAATCGGATCATGATATGTATTTTTTCTTCCTTCCTTTTTTGACACTCGGTCCATCATATATATCTTTCTCCATTTACATTAAGATTAGAATTACCATGTGGAAGTCTACCAGTATTGGGTTGAGAGTTTAAGTTTGTTTTTGGTGAAGAATAAAGAGACCCTTGAGAAGAATTTTTAGTCTTGTAACGTGATTCCTTTGGTACTTGATATCCATTCGATAGATCAAGGTTATACTGGTTTAACTTTCAGAGGATGTGGAAATAGGATTTGTGCTTGAAACTCGAAGTTCTTATTCTTTACCATTCCTCTCGATTTTTTCGTTGCTTCAGTTTGAATATTTATAAATTAGTTATTACGACATACATATTACGTTTTAAAAATCAATTAAACAATTTGAAATGCGACTTACCACATCTACTTCTGTATCACCGCCTGCTCTACAACGATTCATTTCATCATCAACACTACCCAATTGTTCATTTTGATGCTGATTATATTAATGAATACCCATCAACATCACGTTATTGAATATTCTCAGTTTCCTAACTAAAATGCTTATGAATATTCCCCCATCATGTATTATGTTGTTTTTGAGCATGCATCATTGATGTTCTCAAGCCTAAATGCTACATAATATACAATATCTGGAACATAACTTTATCTTCATCCAAACTATACTCTGGAACGTGATCTTTTGGTGATGAAACATTTTCTGTTGAATTATTTTGTGTTTGTGCTAAACCAAACTTTTTTTTTTAAAGATTTCTTTTTATCTTCTAATTTAGAGATTAAGAATTATAGGTTGCAAGTTTGAGATTATAAGAAACTTTGTTGTACAATGTGTGATTTTAGAGTTGAATTGAATTTATAGGGAACGAAATTAAAGTCATTGGATGGAACTAGCCGTTGTCGGCTCAGTCAAGGCCGATCGACGAAACTTGAAATGATAGGCGTCTCAATCGAGCCGAGTTTCGGCTACCCCTAGACCGACTATCTCCGGTTGAGTCGGCTGACATAACTTGAGACGAGATATGCGAATACTGAGATTTGAACCTTTACTCATCCAATTTAACAATTTTCCTGCTCCAATGTGGGGATGATAAAATTTCCTGTCTGCTAACCCCACTGGGGTTGTTCTTAGTAGATTATTAGGAGACCAATTATTATGTTATGGGACATAAACCCGATAATAGGTTATGTAGGATCAGAATCTCGCAACAGTGATATTTTAGCGAAATTATCAACAACACAACAGCGTCGCCGAACAATTTCAGAAATGATATAATAAACGACGTCAGCTAAAATCATGAGAAAGATGTGATGATCCTGCGAAAATTAGAGAGTTTTCGAGATTAACATTTGTAAGGTTGCGAGAATGTCGCAAGACATATTCGAAAATAAAGGACAGATTAGCTGTCATCCACTATGTACTTCCCTATAAATAGTCGTTCAGTTGTAAAGGAAAGTGAGAGATATTTTTGAGTAAGAAACAAGTAAATAGGAGAGAGAAAGTCTAGAGCAGAGGTCATTCTTGATTCCTTTATCTTTTCTTGTAAGAACATTCAAAGATTGATCAATAAAATTAAGAGTGTAAATCTAAAAATGAGTTGAGTAATAATGAAATCATATGAGGGGTGTAGTGTAGGATTTCCTGCAACTACATAATGGCGCTAGAAACAGGGACTTCAAGATCGAAAGTTGAAGATTGTTGTTGAGAATGTTCAAATCAAGAAAGTGATTAAATAAATCAGTGAACCAGTTAAAAGAAAGATGATTAGAATTAATGAAGATGACAAAAGATTAGAGTGTAATATGATAACAAAAACGATGGTTAATGAATTCCATGAAAACATCAAAGGAAGAATACATAAATGAAATTTTGAAGGAAGGAAGGTTATGGCGGTAGAAAAGACATCACCCTTGAAAGATTGGGAAAAGCAAAAAATTACATTCATAGTGGAAGAAATACCAAAAGAAAATTTGAACCACACATCTCCGTTGGTTATTACAGTGCCTATTGCGCGAAAAGAGAAGGAGACAACAACAAAATCCATGGGAGAATGGATATTGAACAGAACTTTAATCGATACAAGAAGTTCAGCGGACATAATATTTTATCATGCATTCCGGGGAATGGGATTTAAAGATGAAGAAATGTCCAATTCAACATATTTTGTTCACGACTTTGGAAAATCCACAACAAAACCTAAAGGAGAAATAGTGGTACGAATTCCACTTGGAGAGATCGAAACACACGTAACACTGTGCGTGGTGGATATGGAATCGCCATATAATATGTTATTAGGAAGACCATGGATACATGCGATAAAAATTGTAGTATCAACGTTGCATCGATGTATGAAATTCCCCAAACCAAATGGAATAGGTGAAATCAGAGGAGATGTTGACAATGCGAAATTATGTCATTAAATTGAAGTAAAGCATTATGAAGGACAAGCAAAAAAGAAACAATTTGGCAGAAAGTTGGCAAAGGAAGCAAAGAAAGAAGAAGAATTTAAAGTATATATGATAAGGGCAAAAGAAGGCAAAGGAATACCCAGCGAAATTTCGTAGGAAGGAGAAGGACCTGTGAAAAAAATAAAAGAACCAACACCGATGGGAGAACCTAAACCCAGTTACACTGCCGCAGAACCAACAAAAGAAATAAACGTTGGGACTATAGAAGAACCTCTAATATTGAGAATTGGAACCAAAATGGATGTGGAAGAAGAAGAAAGAACTGTTAACCTGTTGCGAGAATATAAAGATGTTTTCGCAGGAAGCATGGATGAGATACCGGGAATAGATCCATCAATTGCATGCCACAAGTTGGAGATTAACAAAAATGTGAGACCATTTAAACAGAGAATAAGAAAAATTGCAACAACTTACCATTCCCAAATAGAAGAAGAACTACAGAAAATGCTTGATGCGGGAATCATAAGAGAAGCTAAATACCCAGAATGGATAGCGAATATGGTCATTGTCCCAAAGAAAAAAAAGGAATCAGGATTTGCATAGATTTCACTGATTTAAACAAAGCTTGCCCCAAAGATAGTTTTCCGTTACCAGATATTCCTCAAATGGTGGAATCCGCAGCGGGAAACGATAGAGTATCGTCTTTAGATGGGTACAAAGGGTATAACCAAATCCCTCTCGCTGAAGAAGATCAAGAACATACTGCTTTCTTCGCCCCTAGAGGTTTATATTGTTACACGAAAATGCCATTTGGTTTGCGAAATGCGGGAGCGACATACCAAAGAATGGTAGAGAAGGTGTTCGCAAAATGGATACACAAAACATTAGAAGTATACGTGGATGACATGTTAGTAAAGTAAAGAAGCTAAAGACCATGTACAAGACCTGAGGGAGATTTTTGAACAAATGCGGCAGTATAACATTAAATTGAATCCTGAGAAGTGTACTATTGGAGTTGCATCGGGAAAATTTTTAGGCTACATTGTATCAAAGGAAGGAATACAGGTTGATCCAGAAAAAGTGCAAGCAGTTCGTGACATGCCAACACCAGCAACAATAAAAGATGTACAGAAGTTGAATGGGCTTCTAGCTTCGCTGGGGAGATTCATTTCGCGATCATCAGACAAATGCAAATATTTTTTCGATATACTCAAGAAGGGTGCGAAATTTAAATGGACTGATGAATGTGAAAAAGCTTTTCAAGGGATCAAAGAACATCTTATGAATACAACTATTTTACAAAAAGCAGAATCAGGAGAAGAATTATTGATCTATCTTGCGACGACGTCGCATGCATTAAGTGTTGTGTTATTGCGAGTAGACGCAGGAGTGGAGAAACCCATTTATTACATTAGCAAAACTTTTAATACTGCCGAGAAGAATTACTCAAAGATTGAGAAGTTAATCTTAGCATTAGTTTATGCATCGTTTAAGCTCCGCATATATTTTCAGGCGCATAAGATAAAGGTATTAACAAAAGTACCAATTGAATCAGTGATGAAGAATTCTAAAAGATCAGGAAGAGTGGAGAGATGGAATGCACAAGTAGGCCACTTTGATATTAAATATGAAATTTTGTCTTCACCAAAGTCACAAGTTGTTGCAGATTTCTTGGCAGAATTTCCTTTAGAAGAAGATGAAGCAGTAGAAGAAATGATGGATATAGAAGAAGAACGCGGAGATCCAAAAGATTTACTAACAGAACCAAATAGATGGGAGATATTGGTAGATGGATCATCAAATGGAGAAGGAAATGGAGTTGGAATTGTTTTAATTTCGCCAGAAGGAATAAAGATGGCTTTTTCATTCAGATTGGAATTCGCATCCACTAATAATGAAACGGAATATGAAGCTGTGATACATGCCTTAAAATTCGCAATAGAAATGAAACTAGAAAATGCCAGGATCACTAGTGATTCGCAGTTATTCGCCAAATAAAGGGAGAGTATACTACAAATGAACTATCCTTGAAGAAATACAAGAAGCTCGTTGAAGAATTGTCAGCGAAAATCCCAAAAATAAAATGGAGGCACATTTCAAGAAAATAACAGACTCGCAGACGCATTTGCTTTCATCTCAAGCATGATGACAGATCCAACTGCGAGGCATAAAAATACAAACACTTCTGTCACCATCAATCAATAAAGAAGAAGAAGAAGTGGACGTGATGATAATAGACAATGAAGAAGAAGAACAAACGAACAATATCGCAGACTGGAGAATGGAACTTCATGCATATTTGGCGAAAGGAGAAACACCAAGAAATAGATTGGAAACACACAAATTAAAAAGCCGTGCAACGAATTATGAATTAAGAGATGGGTTGCTATACCGAAAATCCTTTAATGGACCATCACTCAGATGTTTGACACGAGAGGAAGGAGAAAAAGTGCTAAAAATGTTACATAGTGGGGATGCTGGCAATCATAGCGGGGGAAGATCTTTGGCACATAGAGCAAAAATGCAAGGCTATTACTGGCCATACATGCACGAAGATGCAAAACAAATATCAAGACGTTGCGAAGATTGTCAGCGGCATGGAAAGAAAATACATGCACCTGGAGCACCATTCATCTTCAACCAGTGTGTGGCCTTTTGGAAAGTGGGGTTAGATATTGTGGGACCATTTTTACCAGGTTCTGGACAAAGAAGATATTTAATAGTCGCAGATTATTTCACAAAATGGACAGAAGTGAAGGCAGTACAGCATATTCGCGACAAAGATATCTTTACATTCATATTCGAAAATATCATTTGCAGATTCGGAATTCCTGCGCAGTTGGTATCTGATAATGGGAAACAGTTTGAAGGACAGAATATAGAAATGCTACTTAATGCATTCAAGATAAAATGTGGAAAGTCTACTCCTTTGTATCCACAAGCTAATGGGCAGGTAGAAGCAACAAACAAAACAATTGCAGATATATTAAAGAAGAAATTGGAAGGACATCACAGAGCATGGTGCGAACAAGTACATAATGCAGTATGGGCTTATAATACAACTAGAAGAGAAGCTACTGGAATGTCACCTTTTTGTTTAACATACGGAGTTGAAGCGGTGTTACCAACAGAAGTTGTTATTCCACAACAAAGAGAAGCTTGGGAGAAAAATCTTAGTGCGGGTTTGATCTTAAATAAACTTGATGAATTAGAAGAAAGAAGAGAAAAAGCTTTACAACATATGGAGAATTATCAGCGAAGATTAGTCCGAGAATATAATAAACGTGTAAAAATACGCGAATTTCAACCAGGAGATTTAGTTCTGAGAGAGACACCAATATATCAGCGAGAAAATGGTGGAAAATTAGCGAAAAAATGGGATGGACCTTACATCATTAAGGAAATAGTTGGAACAGGAGCTTATAGATTAATGGATCCAGAAGGTAGAGATGTTGCTCATAGACTTGATAGACCATGGAACAGGTTTTACTTAAAAAGATATTATCAGTAAGAAGCTTTGAGAAGTTATGGATTCTGAAAGAATAATTGCAAGATTTTTCATATCAAAACAAGACCATGATGTGCGAAATTTTTGCAGAGATAATCACAGAACAATGACATAAAAGAAAGGGGCGAACCTTTATGGCGTACACCCTAGTTCGCGAATAAAATTTCGCAAGAGGAAAATGTAAGACCTAAAGTACGTCATATAAGGGGGTACTTATTGCATGGATCAGGAAAAGGCTACACCGCCACCGGAACCTGAGTCATGGAAATTTGGGGTCAATAAAGCCCATCCGGGAGAGGCACCTTGGATTCTCAGCTTAAACATATGACTTGGGTTGCGCGACTAAGGTAATAAGGACTCTCCCAAGGAGTGCAGATCTGATCAAGGCACCGAGGTACACGGTTGATTCAAGAGTTCCAGGGACGTTTGAAGCGTACCTTGCCATTCTTGACAAGTCTTGGCTTATACTGCACTCGTCCCGAAGAAAACCCCACTTAGGGTGCAGTCTCGTAACCATAAGCCCTATAGGTAAAACGGATAAGAGGCTGCGAAAACAACTGGTTATTGTTAAGACTGGATAGGAGGATCTAACCTTGTATGGTAGAAGTACGCCTCCTTGAAGGGGAAACCATGGGGGAAGATAAGGGCGACACCCTCCATTAGGAGATGATAAGTGTCTTAAGACGTAAATGTCATGAGGCTTTCTATTCGCAAGAGTATTAAGGATTGTCATATTTGTGAAACAATCTTGAAGAGGAAATAATACGAAAGAAAAAGATAAGACGAGGTCAATGGGTTTTCGCATGAAAGTGCGAAGACGTCCTGCGATTTCGTCACAAGACGACAATGTCATGGGGGTTTATTTTCGCAAGAATATTTAGGCCTGTCATATTGTCGCAACATTCCTGAAGAGGCCATAATACAAAAGAAAAATTTAAGGAAAGATCAATGGGTTTTTGCATGAAAGTGCAAGGACGTCCTGCGATTTTGTCGAAATGACAAGAGGTGGCATAATAAGACCTTTAATTAGGAAGGCAAAATAAGACCACATGATAAAACAAAATATTTATAAGTATTCGTAACAGATTATTTATTTTTTTGCAAGAAAGATAATGAGAGGAAAGTATGGGAATCAATAAACAAGAAGCATTATCTTTCTCATCAGCAAAATACTAAAAAGAAAAATTGATTCCAAAGTTGGTTGAAGAATATTATTCGCAAAGTGTTAAAAGTAAGACAATTCAAGAAGATAATTCGCCAATGTTCTCAATATCGCAAGCTTCTTCTTCATTTCGGTTCTGATCTTCGCCTTGACTAGCACCTTGATTATCGCCAGCAATTACTTCTTCAGGAGAGATTTCTTTCTCATTTTGATTAACACTACAGATGCTTCCTTAGAAGGAATTTCTTATTCACCTTCCAAGATATCATCCTCTGCCCCACTTTCATAATCATAATCACTATCAGCAGGACGAGGAACTTCATCATCATCTACTTCCAAAGGTTCAATTGATGTATGAGGAAGAGATTTGGACAATAAAATATCATTTACAAGGATTTCAGCCCGGAGATGAACTTGACGAAGAAGTGCTCTCTGATGATTCCTATCTTGAATATCCTTAAAATAAGCAAGATAATCAAGTCTTCTTTCTGCTCGGTCGCGAGAACCAGTAAGGACAGAAACAAGCAATGCATTTTCTTTGCGAATTTTGGCATATTTAGCCTCCAGAACAGAAAGGGAGGAATGAAGATTCTTCTCAGACTCTGCGAAAGGTAGAATACAAAATTTCAATAAGAGGAAGAACTCAGAAAGATATGACAAAGAAAAGATAATTAAGGCAGTCAAATTATTATGACTACCTTCCTTTTGCGAAATAAGGTGTTGAATCAAGGACAAACAACTATTCTCGCAGCGGTCCATTACATCATCAAATTTATCTCCAACTAAACCTTTAAGTCGAGACTGAAGGTTTTTCTCTTTAGAAATAAGAAAGACATTTTTCTTCGCAATAGACGAATAAGATTCTTCTAATTTGGAATATTGTTCTTTAAGTTGATTCGCCTTTACACTTAAATTTATTCTACCTTGAATAAGTGTATCTCTTTCAGCGATAGATGACTCTGTTACTTCTTTAAGTTCATTTCTCAAAGAGCGAAGAGATTTCTCTTGGTCATCACATACTTTCTGAAGAATGCTAAGTTGTTGCGAAGATATCGCTATCTTGTTTAAACAAGTTCGCTTCTCTTGAGATAAGGTTTTATTCTCATCTGATAAAGTTTTCATCCCTAAATTAGCTTTAGTTAAAGAATGAGAAAGGCGAGATACTTCATTACTTAATAAATTTTGTCTCTGAACTAATTGGGTATTTTCATTGGTAAGATTATTTATATGATCAAGAGAATATGAATAGAGGTTATCTAATTGGTTATATTGATCCATCAAAATTTCTTTATCAACACGGGCTTCTTCAACATCAGATTCAAATTGATATCTCTCCATTATTCGTCTGTGATTTAAGGCTTAACATGCGAAAGAGGGATTTCAAGGATAATTAAATATGGGAAGGATAAAACCATTAAAAAGGCAAATTGAATACATGGGTAAGAAAATCATACCTCTCAATTCATCATTCTTCTTGCGAAGATTGTCACGATCCAACAAAACATTCTGAAGATTTTGATTTTCGAGACGAAGAGCATTACACTCTTTTTCCAAAGATGACTGCGAAGCAGCTCTGTCAGAACCTAAATGCTTACTCAGAATTTCGCAAACATTAGACTTGATAGGATCAATAGAAGACTTTTTGCCATCATCCAGGACTTCAGATAAAACTTCGAAAGCAATATATATTCCTTCCACGGTTTCTTTCGAAAGAGGAAGAGACTCAGGTAGAGAACTGGCAGTGATAGAAGGTTGAGAAACATTCTCAATAGGAAGAGAAGAAGTTTCATTCATAGAAGGATCAACAAGGGGGGTTTCAATCATTGAAAGGTCAGCTGAAGAAATGAAGTCCGAGGCAGCATTTTCGCGAATGGGAGATAAAGGTTTATCTTGCGAATATGTCGCAGGAGATTTAGAAGAGATGAGTAAGTGGAATCAAACGGAAGTTGGAACAGTTTTAAGGTGGCGAGATTTCTTGAGAGGTTTATTGACATCCTTATCACCCTGCGAATTAAAATCCAGATAAGAAACAGAGGCAACAGTATTGTTATTAGAAAAGGATAGTGTTTCTTACTACCTTCTCATTCGCAGACTTTCTTTTATGCGCAACAACCTTATGCTGCGATTTGGGAATATTAGGGTTCTGAACTGTAAATTTAGTATTGGAGGCGCTTTTGCTGAAATAACAAGAGTATTGGGAATCACATAAACAACATCAAATAAGGCAATAAACAAGATCAATTTCAGCAAAACCCATAAAGAAGAAAAAAGAAAACTAACCTTGATGAATCCATGGAAAACAGTAGCATGAAGATTATTTCGAAGAAAATTACGAACGATGAAGATCTGTAGAAGAAATAATATGAAGATGAAGAAGAACTTAAAAGATTGAAGAAGAAAGAGAAAAATTGCAATAACGGATTTGTAGAAGAACGATGAAGTTGCAGAGAAAATAAAAGAAAGAAAAGAGAGTGAGAAAGAATATATATAGAGGGAATTTTCCTCTAAAGATAAACACGATTAATACGGAAAAATATAAACGGTTAAAAACAAGCGGTTACAAAAGACGTGTCAAGAAACAGATGGAAAAAAGAGTACGTGTGATAAATGCAGAATATGAAGAAATGAACAGCCGCGGCATTTCTCACATCATTCTCTACTTCGCAGAAAAGATATGAGAAGAGGCATGATGTAGGATCAGAATCTCTAACAGTGATATTTTAGCGAAATTATCACCAACACAACACAACAGCGTCGCAGAACAATTTCAGGAATGATAATAAACGACGTCAGCTAAAATCATGAGAAAGATGTGATGATCCTGCGAAAATTAGAGAGTTTGCGAAATTAACATTTGTAAGGTTGCGAGAATGTCGCAATCCATATTCGAAAATAAAGGACAGATTAGCTGTCATCCACTATGTACTTCCCTATAAATAGTCGTTCAGTTGTAAAGGAAAGTGAGAGATCTTTTTGAGTAAGAAACAAGTAAATAGGAGAGAGAAAGTCTAGAGCAGAGGTCATTCTTGATTCCTTTATCTTTTCTTGTAAGAACATTCAAAGATTGATCATAAAATTAAGAGTGTAAATCTAAAAATGAGTTGAGTAATAATGAAATCATATGAGGAGTGTAGTGTAGGATTTCCTACAACAACAAAATCCATGGGAGAATGGATATTGAACAAAACTTTAATCGATACAAGAAGTTCAGCGGACATAATATTTTATCATGCATTCCGGGGAATGGGATTTAAAGATGAAGAAATGTCCAGTTCAACATATTTTGTTATTAGAAAAGGATAGTGTTTCTTACTACCTTCTCATTCGCAGACTTTCTTTTATGCGCAACAACCTTATGCTGCGATTTGGGAATATTAGGGTTCTGAACTGTAAATTTAGTATTGGAGGCGCTTTTGCTGAAATAACAAGAGTATGGGAATCACATAAACAACATCAAATAAAGCAATAAACAAGATCAATTTCAGCAAAACCCATAAAGAAGAAAAAAGAAAACTAACCTTGATGAATCCATGGAAAACAGTAGCATGAAGATTATTTCGAAGAAAATTACGAACGATGAAGATCTGTAGAAGAAATAATATGAAGATGAAGAAGAACTTAAAAAGATTGAAGAAAGAAGAAAAATTGCAATAACGGATTTGTAGAAGAACGATGAAGTTGCAGAGAAAATAAAAAGAAAGAAAAAGAGAGTGAGAAAGAATATATATAGAGGGAATTTTTCCTCTAAAGATAAACACGATTAATACGGAAAAATATAAACGGTTAAAAACAGCGGTTACAAAAGACGTGTCAAGAAACAGATGGAAAAAAGAGTACGTGTGATAAATGCAGAATATGAAGAAATGAACAGCCGCGGCATTTCTCACATCATTCTCTACTTCGCAGAAAAGATATGAGAGAGGCATGATGTAGGATCAGAATCTCGTAACAGTGATATTTTAGCGAAATTATCACCAACACAACACAACAGCGTCGCAGAACAATTTCAGGAATGATATAATAAACGACGTCAGCTAAAATCATGAGAAAGATGTGATGATCCTGCGAAAATTAGAGAGTTTGCGAAATTAACATTTGTAAGGTTGCGAGAATGTCGCAATCCATATTCGAAAATAAAGGACAGATTAGCTGTCATCCACTATGTACTTCCCTATAAATAGTCGTTCAGTTGTAAAGGAAAGTGAGAGATCTTTTTGAGTAAGAAACAAGTAAATAGGAGAGAGAAAGTCTAGAGCAGAGGTCATTCTTGATTCCTTTATCTTTTCTTGTAAGAACATTCAAAGATTGATCAATAAAATTAAGAGTGTAAATCTAAAAATGAGTTGAGTAATAATGAAATCATATGAGGAGTGTAGTGTAGGATTTCCTACACAACAAAAATCCATGGGAGAATGGATATTGAACAAAACTTTAATCGATACAAGAAGTTCAGCGGACATAATATTTTATCATGCATTCCGGGGAATGGGATTTAAAGATGAAGAAATGTCCAGTTCAACATATTTTGTTATTAGAAAAGGATAGTGTTTCTTACTACCTTCTCATTCGCAGACTTTCTTTTATGCGCAACAACCTTATGCTGCGATTTGGGAATATTAGGGTTCTGAACTGTAAATTTAGTATTGGAGGCGCTTTTGCTGAAATAACAAGAGTATGGGAATCACATAAACAACATCAAATAAAGCAATAAACAAGATCAATTTCAGCAAAACCCATAAAGAAGAAAAAAGAAAACTAACCTTGATGAATCCATGGAAAACAGTAGCATGAAGATTATTTCGAGAAAATTACGAACGATGAAGATCTGTAGAAGAAATAATATGAAGATGAAGAAGAACTTAAAAAGATTGAAGAAGAAGAAAAATTGCAATAACGGATTTGTAGAAGAACGATGAAGTTGCAGAGAAAATAAAAGAAAGAAAAAGAGAGTGAGAAAGAATATATATAGAGGGAATTTTTCCTCTAAAGATAAACACGATTAATACGGAAAAATATAAACGGTTAAAAACAGCGGTTACAAAAGACGTGTCAAGAAACAGATGGAAAAAAGAGTACGTGTGATAAATGCAGAATATGAAGAAATGAACAGCCGCGGCATTTCTCACATCATTCTCTACTTCGCAGAAAAGATATGAGAAGAGGCATGATGTAGGATCAGAATCTCGTAACAGTGATATTTTAGCGAAATTATCACCAACACAACACAACAGCGTCGCAGAACAATTTCAGGAATGATATATAAACGACGTCAGCTAAAATCATGAGAAAGATGTGATGATCCTGCGAAAATTAGAGAGTTTGCGAAATTAACATTTGTAAGGTTGCGAGAATGTCGCAATCCATATTCGAAAATAAAGGACAGATTAGCTGTCATCCACTATGTACTTCCCTATAAATAGTCGTTCAGTTGTAAAGGAAAGTGAGAGATCTTTTTGAGTAAGAAACAAGTAAATAGGAGAGAGAAAGTCTAGAGCAGAGGTCATTCTTGATTCCTTTATCTTTTCTTGTAAGAACATTCAAAGATTGATCAATAAAATTAAGAGTGTAAATCTAAAAATGAGTTGAGTAATAATGAAATCATATGAGGAGTGTAGTGTAGGATTTCCTACAACAACAAAATCCATGGGAGAATGGATATTGAACAAAACTTTAATCGATACAAGAAGTTCAGCGGACATAATATTTTATCATGCATTCCGGGGAATGGGATTTAAAGATGAAGAAATGTCCAGTTCAACATATTTTGTTATTAGAAAAGGATAGTGTTTCTTACTACCTTCTCATTCGCAGACTTTCTTTTATGCGCAACAACCTTATGCTGCGATTTGGGAATATTAGGGTTCTGAACTGTAAATTTAGTATTGGAGGCGCTTTTGCTGAAATAACAAGAGTATGGGAATCACATAAACAACATCAAATAAAGCAATAAACAAGATCAATTTCAGCAAAACCCATAAAGAAGAAAAAAGAAAACTAACCTTGATGAATCCATGGAAAACAGTAGCATGAAGATTATTTCGAAGAAAATTACGAACG
Source organism: Papaver somniferum (assembly GCF_003573695.1). Classification (NCBI taxonomy): domain Eukaryota; kingdom Viridiplantae; phylum Streptophyta; class Magnoliopsida; order Ranunculales; family Papaveraceae; genus Papaver; species Papaver somniferum. The sequence continues at coordinate 35,729,178 of NC_039366.1, forward strand.
ATGAAGATCTGTAGAAGAAATAATATGAAGATGAAGAAGAACTTAAAAAGATTGAAGAAAGAAGAAAAATTGCAATAACGGATTTGTAGAAGAACGATGAAGTTGCAGAGAAAATAAAAAGAAAAAAAAGAAAAAGAGAGTGAAAGAATATATATAGAGGGAATTTTTCCTCTAAAGATAAACACGATTAATACGGAAAAATATAAACGGTTAAAAACAGCGGTTACAAAAGACGTGTCAAGAAACAGATGGAAAAAAGAGTACGTGTGATAAATGCAGAATATGAAGAAATGAACAGCCGCGGCATTTCTCACATCATTCTCTACTTCGCAGAGAAAGATATGAGAGAGGCATGATGTAGGATCAGAATCTCCTAACAGTGATATTTTAGCGAAATTATCACCAACACAACACAACAGCGTCGCAGAACAATTTCAGGAATGATATAATAAACGACGTCAGCTAAAATCATGAGAAAGATGTGATGATCCTGCGAAAATTAGAGAGTTTGCGAAATTAACTTTGTAAGGTTGCGAGAATGTCGCAATCCATATTCGAAAATAAAGGACAGATTAGCTGTCATCCACTATGTACTTCCCTATAAATAGTCGTTCAGTTGTAAAGGAAAGTGAGAGATCTTTTTGAGTAAGAAACAAGTAAATAGAGAGAGAGAAAGTCTAGAGCAGAGGTCATTCTTGATTCCTTTATCTTTTCTTGTAAGAACATTCAAAGATTGATCAATAAAATTAAGAGTGTAAATCTAAAAATGAGTTGAGTAAATAATGAAATCATATGAGGAGTGTAGTGTAGGATTTCCTACAACAACAAAATCCATGGGAGAATGGATATTGAACAAAACTTTAATCGATACAAGAAGTTCAGCGGACATAATATTTTATCATGCATTCCGGGGAATGGGATTTAAAGATGAAGAAATGTCCAGTTCAACATATTTGTTATTAGAAAAGGATAGTGTTTCTTACTACCTTCTCATTCGCAGACTTTCTTTTATGCGCAACAACCTTATGCTGCGATTTGGGAATATTAGGGTTCTGAACTGTAAATTTAGTATTGGAGGCGCTTTTGCTGAAATAACAAGAGTATGGGAATCACATAAACAACATCAAATAAAGCAATAAACAAGATCAATTTCAGCAAAACCCATAAAGAAGAAAAAAGAAACTAACCTTGATGAATCCATGGAAAACAGTAGCATGAAGATTATTTCGAAGAAAATTACGAACGATGAAGATCTGTAGAAGAAATAATATGAAGATGAAGAAGAACTTAAAAAGATTGAAGAAAGAAGAAAAATTGCAATAACGGATTTGTAGAAGAACGATGAGTTGAGAGAAAATAAAAAGAAAGAAAAAGAGAGTGAGAAAGAATATATATAGAGGGAATTTTTCCTCTAAAGATAACACGATTAATACGGAAAAATATAAACGGTTAAAAACAGCGGTTACAAAAGACGTGTCAAGAAACAGATGGAAAAAAGAGTACGTGTGATAAATGCAGAATATGAAGAAATGAACAGCCGCGGCATTTCTCACATCATTCTCTACGCGCAGAAAAGATATGAGAAGAGGCATGATGTAGGATCAGAATCTCGTAACAGTGATATTTTAGCGAAATTATCACCAACACAACACAACAGCGTCGCAGAACAATTTCAGGAATGATATAATAAACGACGTCAGCTAAAATCATGAGAAAGATGTGATGATCCTGCGAAAATTAGAGAGTTTGCGAAATTAACATTTGTAAGGTTGCGAGAATGTCGCAATCCATATTCGAAAATAAAGGACAGATTAGCTGTCATCCACTATGTACTTCCCTATAAATAGTCGTTCAGTTGTAAAGGAAAGTGAGAGATCTTTTTGAGTAAGAAACAAGTAAATAGGAGAGAGAAAGTCTAGAGCAGAGGTCATTCTTGATTCCTTTATCTTTTCTTGTAAGAACATTCAAAGATTGATCAATAAAATTAGAGTGTAAATCTAAAAATGAGTTGAGTAATAATGAAATCATATGAGGAGTGTAGTGTAGGATTTCCTACAACAACAAAATCCATGGGAGAATGGATATTGAACAAAACTTTAATCGATACAAGAAGTTCAGCGGACATAATATTTTATCATGCATTCCGGGGAATGGGATTTAAAGATGAAGAAATGTCCAGTTCAACATATTTTGTTATTAGAAAAGGATAGTGTTTCTTACTACCTTCTCATTCGCAGACTTTCTTTTATGCGCAACAACCTTATGCTGCGATTTGGGAATATTAGGGTTCTGAACTGTAAATTTAGTATTGGAGGCGCTTTTGCTGAAATAACAAGAGTATGGGAATCACATAAACAACATCAAATAAAGCAATAAACAAGATCAATTTCAGCAAAACCCATAAAGAAGAAAAAAGAAAACTAACCTTGATGAATCCATGGAAAACAGTAGCATGAAGATTATTTCGAAGAAAATTACGAACGATGAAGATCTGTAGAAGAAATAATATGAAGATGAAGAAGAACTTAAAAAGATTGAAGAAAGAAGAAAAATTGCAATAACGGATTTGTAGAAGAACGATGAAGTTGCAGAGAAAATAAAAAGAGAGTGAGAAAGAATATATATAGAGGGAATTTTTCCTCTAAAGATAAACACGATTAATACGGAAAAATATAAACGGTTAAAAACAGCGGTTACAAAAGACGTGTCAAGAAACAGATGGAAAAAAGAGTACGTGTGATAAATGCAGAATATGAAGAAATGAACAGCCGCGGCATTTCTCACATCATTCTCTACTTCGCAGAAAAGATATGAGAAGAGGCATGATGTAGGATCAGAATCTCCTAACAGTGATATTTTAGCGAAATTATCACCAACACAACACAACAGCGTCGCAGAACAATTTCAGGAATGATATAATAAACGACGTCAGCTAAAATCATGAGAAAGATGTGATGATCCTGCGAAAATTAGAGAGTTTGCGAAATTAACATTGTAAGGTTGCGAGAATGTCGCAATCCATATTCGAAAATAAAGGACAGATTAGCTGTCATCCACTATGTACTTCCCTATAAATAGTCGTTCAGTTGTAAAGGAAAGTGAGAGAAGTGAGAGATCTTTTTGAGTAAGAAACAAGTAAATAGGAGAGAGAAAGTCTAGAGCAGAGGTCATTCTTGATTCCTTTATCTTTTCTTGTAAGAACATTCAAAGATTGATCAATAAAATTAAGAGTGTAAATCTAAAAATGAGTTGAGTAATAATGAAATCATATGAGGAGTGTAGTGTAGGATTTCCTACAACAACAAAATCCATGGGAGAATGGATATTGAACAAAACTTTAATCGATACAAGAAGTTCAGCGGACATAATATTTTATCATGCATTCCGGGGAATGGGATTTAAAGATGAAGAAATGTCCAGTTCAACATATTTTGTTATTAGAAAAGGATAGTGTTTCTTACTACCTTCTCATTCGCAGACTTTCTTTTATGCGCAACAACCTTATGCTGCGATTTGGGAATATTAGGGTTCTGAACTGTAAATTTAGTATTGGAGGCGCTTTTGCTGAAATAACAAGAGTATGGGAATCATAAACAACATCAAATAAAGCAATAAACAAGATCAATTTCAGCAAAACCCATAAAGAAGAAAAAAGAAAACTAACCTTGATGAATCCATGGAAAACAGTAGCATGAAGATATTTCGAAGAAAATTACGAACGATGAAGATCTGTAGAAGAAATAATATGAAGATGAAGAAGAACTTAAAAAGATTGAAGAGAAGAAGAAAAATTGCAATAACGGATTTGTAGAAGAACGATGAAGTTGCAGAGAAAATAAAAAGAAAGAAAAAGAGAGTGAGAAAGAATATATATAGAGGGAATTTTTCCTCTAAAGAAACACGATTAATACGGAAAAATATAAACGGTTAAAAACAGCGGTTACAAAAGACGTGTCAAGAAACAGATGGAAAAAAGAGTACGTGTGATAAATGCAGAATATGAAGAAATGAACAGCCGCGGCATTTCTCACATCATTCTCTACTTCGCAGAAAAGATATGAGAAGAGGCATGATGTAGGATCAGAATCTCCTAACAGTGATATTTTAGCGAAATTATCACCAACACACACAACAGCGTCGCAGAACAATTTCAGGAATGATATAATAAACGACGTCAGCTAAAATCATGAGAAAGATGTGATGATCCTGCGAAAATTAGAGAGTTTGCGAAATTAACATTTGTAAGGTTGCGAGAATGTCGCAATCCATATTCGAAAATAAAGGACAGATTAGCTGTCATCCACTATGTACTTCCCTATAAATAGTCGTTCAGTTGTAAAGGAAAGTGAGAGATCTTTTTGAGTAAGAAACAAGTAAATAGGAGAGAGAAAGTCTAGAGCAGAGGTCATTCTTGATTCCTTTATCTTTTCTTGTAAGAACATTCAAAGATTGATCAATAAAATTAAGAGTGTAAATCTAAAAATGAGTTGAGTAATAATGAAATCATATGAGGAGTGTAGTGTAGGATTTCCTACAACAACAAAATCCATGGGAGAATGGATATTGAACAAAACTTTAATCGATACAAGAAGTTCAGCGGACATAATATTTTATCATGCATTCCGGGGAATGGGATTTAAAGATGAAGAAATGTCCAGTTCAACATTTTGTTA